>NC_057800.1:512793983-513093983 GCF_018294505.1 Triticum aestivum | reverse complement strand
GGCAGATATCTCAAGGAAATGTGTGCCAATAGTCAACCATAAACGTGTCGTTTACTAGGTTAACAACTATACAAAAATGAAATACATGCTTGGAAAACATGACGCCTGGTGTGGTGCCATGGTATGGCCTCACCGTGCCGTGGTAAAAATGTCGTCATGCACGCCTTTCATAAAATGAACCATCACCGAGGAAGTTTCATGGTTTCGAGGGGGAAATCACCAAGATTGAAAGGGGATCCAAATTTACTTTGTCCTTTGTCCACGAGTTTTTTCTATGAAAGCGGATACAACCTGCAAATCACCGTGTTCAAATTTGGCACTTTCCCGGGTTCATTTGCCATGTTTAAGGGATTATGTGCATTTCCTGGGCATTAATGCACATAATTCAAGTTCAAACAATTGGTGCATGAAAGGGTCCATAAGAACGGCTTGGAAAACCATGCTCGTGCCATTTAGTAAATTATCATGCCTTTTACAAGGAATGGACAGATATTTCGTGAAATGTGTGGCAATAGTCAACCACAAATGTTTGTTTGTTGGGTTTTCCATGAAAGGGTCCATAAGAACGGCCTGGAAAACCATGCTCGTGCCATTTAGTAAATTATCATGCCTTTTACAAGGAATGGACAGATATTTCGTGAAATGTGTGGCAATAGTCAACCACAAATGTTTGTTTGTTGGGTTTTCAACTATAGAAAAAATGAAATAAATGCTTAAAAACATTACACCTGGCATGGTGCCATGGTATGACCTCACCATGCCCTGGTAAAAATTTGAGAAGGTTTGGCTTATGTCGTCATGCATGCCCTTCATAAATCGAACCATCACCGAGGAAGTTCCATGCTTTCGAGAGGGAAATCCCCAAGATTGAAGGGGAATCCAAATTTCCGTCCTAGTTTGTCATTCAATTTTTTCCAATGATCAACATACATCCTCAAATGCAACATGTTCAAATTTGACATTTTTTCAGGCTCATTTACCATATTTATGGGATTATGTGCATTTTCTAGGCATTAATGGACATAATTCAAATTTGAACAATCGGCGCATGAAAATGTGCACAAGAACGGTCTAGAAAACCATGCTCGTGTTATTTAGTACATTCTCATGCCTTTTACAAGGAATGGACATATATTTCAAGGAAATGTGTGGCAATATTCAACCATAAACGCGTCGTTTACTAGGTTAACAACTATACAAAAAATGAAACACATGGTTGGAAAACATGATGCCTGGCGTGGTGCCATGGTATGGCCTCACCATGCCTTGGTAAAAATTGGAGAATGTTTTCCTTATGTCGTGATGCACGCCTTTCATAAATCAAACCATCACCGAGGAAGTTTCATGGTTTCGAGGGGGGAAATCACCAAGATTGAAGGGGGGGTACAAATTTCCTTTGTCCTTTGTCCACGAGTTTTTTTATACGATGAACATACAACCTGCAAATCACCATGTTCAAATTTTGCACTTTTCCAGGTTCATTTGCCATATTTAGGGGATTATGTGCATTTCCTAGGCATTAATGCACATAATTCGAGCTCAAACAATCGGTGCATGAAAGGGTGCACAAGGACGGCCTGGAAAACCATGCCCATGCCATTTAGTAAATTCTCATGCCTTTTACAAGGAAGGGACATATATTTCGATGAAGTGTGGCAATAGTCAACCACAAACATTTGTTTATTGGGTTTTCAACTATAGGAAAAATGAAATAAATGCTTGAAAAACATGACGCCTGGCATGGTGTGCCATGGTATGACCTCACCATGCACTGGTAAAAATTAGAGAAGGTTTGGCTTATGTCGTCATGCACGCCATTCATAAATCGAACCATCACCAAAGAGGTTTGATGCTTTCGAGAGGGAAATCACCAAGATTGAAGGGGAATCCAAATTTTCTTCGTTCTTTGCCCTGGAGTTATTTTCTACGACGGACATACACCCTCAAATCATCGTGTTCAATTTGGCATTTTTCCGAGCTCATTTACCATACTTAGGGGATTATGTGCATTTTTAGGCATTTAGCGCATATAAATCCAATCCAACTATTATGTGAGGAAAACCATGAGGGATGCGGATTGCCGTTCGATTGCGACGCATCCTACCGTGCACATGCGCGATCCGCGTGGCTGGGGTTCCGGCCAATAATAACGCAACACACAAATAGGCTCAGCGCACACTGTTTCTGGAAGCGACGGAGATGAACTATGTGCGATAATGAACAAGCAAAATTGTAAGGGAAGCCAAATTTCTGTTGTCGTTTGTCGTTGAGCTCTTGAATACCACCGCACTGTTTCCGGGAGCGACAGAGATGAACTGCATCCAGCCGCGCCGCATTCCTCACCGCCCACGACTGCACACATGGTAAGCAAGTGATGTCTACTACACAACCTTCTTCTTGTAGACGTTGTTGGGCCTCCAAGTGCAGAGGTTTGTAGGACAGTAGCAAATTTCCCTCAAGTGGATGACCTAAGGTTTATCAATCCGTGGGAGGCAGAGGATGAAGATGGTCTCTCTCAAACAACCCTGCAACCAAATAACAAAGAGTCCCTTGTGTCCCCAACACATCCAATGCAATGGTAAATTGTATAGGTGCACTAGTTCGGCGAAGAGATGGTGATACAAGTGCAATATGGATGGTAGATATAGGTTTTTGTAATCTGAAAATATAAAAACAGCAAGGTAGCAAGTGGTAAAAGTGAGCGTAAACGGTATTGCAATGCTAGGAAACAAGGCCTAGGGTTCATACTTTCACTAGTGCAAGTTCTCTCAACAATAATAACATAATTGGATCATATAACAATCCCTCAATATGCAACAAAGAGTCACTCCAAAGTCGCTAATATCAGAGAACAAACGAAGAGATTATTGTAGGGTACGAAACCACCTCAAAGTTATTCTTTTTGATTGATCTATTCAAGAGTCCATAGTAAAATAACACGAAGCTATTCTTTCCGTTCGATCTATCCTAGAGTTCGTACTAGAATAACACCTTAATACACAAATCAACCAAAACCCTAATGTCACCTAGATACACCAATGTCACCTCAAGTATCCGTGGGTATGATTATATGATATGCATCACACAATCTCAGATTCATCTGTTCAACCAACACAAAGAACTTCAAAGAGTGCCCCAAAGTTTCTACCGGAGAGTCAAGACGAAAATCTGTGCCAACCCCTATGCATAAGTTCACGAGGTCATGGAACTGGCAAGTTGATCACCAAAACATAGATCAAGTGAATTACGTGAATATCCCATTGTCACCATAAATAAGCACATGCAAGACATACGTCAAGTGTTCTCAAATCCTTAAAGACTCAATCCGATAATATAACTTCAAAGGGAAAACTCAATCCATTACAAGAGAGTAGAGGGGGAGAAACATCATAAGATCCAACTATAATAGCAAATCTCGCGATACATCAAGATCGTGCCAAATCAAGAACACGAGAGAGAGAGAGAGAGAGAGAGAGAGAGATGAAACACATAGCTACTGGTACATACCCTTAGCCCCAAGGGTGAACTACTCCCTCCTCATCATGGAGAGCGCTGGGATGATGAAGATGGCCACCGGAGAGGGATTCCCCCCTCCAACAGGGTGCCGGAACGGGTCTAGATTGGTTTTCGATGGCTACAGAGGCTTGCGGCAACGGAACTCCCGATCTAGGTTTCTTTCTGGAAGTTTGGGTATATAAGAGGTGTTGGAGTCGGGAACAAGTCAGGGTGTCCCTGAGGCGGCCATGAGATATAAAATCATATAAAACATATAAAATATAAAATAGCGATCTAGGTTTATTTCTAGGTTAATAGGCTAGTCCCAAAAATCATATAGAATAGCATATAAATGCATATAAAACATCCTAGATGGATAATATAATAGCATTGAACAATTAAAAATTATAGATACGTTGGAGACGTATCAGTAAGCGATGGCATCTCGCCGCGCCGAGTTCATCGCCGCCGGCGGCCAGACAGTTACATGGGCGCACTTTGAGGCTGCCATGGCCGAATGGGTGGTGGATCTAGAGGCAGCCAAAGCCGCACAGAAGGAGCAGAAAAGGCAGAAAGCAGTCAAGAAAAGAGAGTCCCACCGCCGCAAGAAAAAAGAGGCCGCATGCCGTGGTGAGTAGAGCTTGGCGGAGATCGAAGCACGGTGGGCTACCGCCTACAAGGCCGGGAAGGAGAACGCCGACGTCTGGCCAGCATGCCCTGATGGCAGCATGTGAAAAGTAGTTTAAGTTTGTAGTATTAGAGAAAATTACTAGTAGTACTTTAAGTTTGTAGTATTAACGTACGCTGTCGGTAAGAGCATACTTTGAGGGATTTGAGCGTTGATTAGCATGTGTGCCCGTGTTTTTTTGCATTAAGCATTAGAAGATCACAAAACACACGGTTTCTATGACGTACCCGTCTGCGTTCTTTTGCGCTAATGACCCATAAGTTAGTTACCTGTGCGATGTTTCCTAATAAACCAGGCGTACCATTGACCGAAAAAAATCAAGTACACATGTACATTTTTTTGGAGACAGGATCTGCCAACTTTCTTTTTTCTCGCACACAAGTATTTTACTCGCTTCGTCTGCGTTGTGTGTTCCCCCCGCCCAAGTTTCAAGTTTCAAAGTGAAATTTTCATTAGGCGCACGATTTCATAATTTATTCCTCCAATCACATCCCATCCTCGATATCCCCCTCGTGCCTCCCCCTACCAGCATCTCAAACCGCCGCTGCCGCAACCACAGCTTCAACCACATCTACGTTCTGCTCGGATCCAGTCAAGTAACCCACCGATCTCATTCACAACCCCAGCCTGATTGCTTAAATGGCGCCTGGCTCTGGCCTAGATGAAGTCCACCAGCGACTACCCCCCATGACTTAACAGGTAAGATCTGACCAGCTAAATCTTACCAATACCACTTGCAACGGCTATGATTTGTATGGTTGATGTATTAAGCATGTTCATACCTTGTTTATTTCAGTACTGCACACTGTGTGATGTTCAAATATTACCGTGCCCAGCTCAATTTCACCAATACCAGCAACAAACTTACAATACATGACTCAGTATATCACTAGAGATGTTGCCCATTTGCTATTTTTAGTGGATGCTAACCATGTTGTACTTAACATGCCTGTCCATGTACTTACGCAGGGTCATAACGGCCGATGCTATTGTTTGCCGTCAAGGTTAGCTGCATCCCATGTCTTACAGTATTTCACATCATTTGTGCAATTGCAGTTTAACTTCTACCATTTACTGGTTGCGTGTAGGTACACATGTCAGTGGCACCGATCCATGCTTCAACCTAGAGGAACAGCTCGCATCCGCCGTCGCTCACTTTGGGCGGGCTCTGGCCAAGATGAAGTGCCCCAACAACTACCTCTCAGGACTTACCAAGTATGTACTCACCAGTTCAATCTTACCAATACCAGTTGCAATTAATGGCTATGTTCTGTATGGTCGATGTATTAAGCATGTTCTAGTAAACATGCCTAACACGGTTTTGCTACTTTCCCTACCTTTTTATAGACATATGGGCCATTCTCTGCTCTGGCAGCATGTGCCTTGTGATGTTTAACTATGCCAATTGCATTTTTATCAGTACCAGTTTTGATGTCTATTAAGCCTGTTGCAATTAACAGTTGAATCAATTTTTAAAAAGTTGTATTTCAATGGCTACAAACTTACAAAACATGACTTAGGATGTTGTTAAGCCTGTTGCAATTAACAGTTGTATCCATTTTTTAATCTGTCCATTTGCTACCATGCTACTCTCTGCAATGAAGATATACTAGAGATGCTGCTCATTTGCTATTTTTGGTGGATGCTAACCCTGTTCTACTTAACATGCCTGTCCATGTACTTATGCAGGGTCATAATGGCTAATGTTGTTGTTTTCCATCGAGGTTAGCTGCATCCCATGTCTTACAGTATTTCACATCATTTGTGCAATTGCAGTTTAACTTCTACCATTTACTAGTTGCCTATAGGTACACATGACAGTGGCACTGATCCATGCTTCGACCCAGAGGAACGGCTCACCTCCGCCGCCGCTGACTTTAGGCGGGCTCTGGCCAAGATGAAGTGTCCCAGCAACTACCTCTCAGGACTTACCAAGTATGTACTCACCAGTTCAATCTTACCAATACCAGTTGTAATTAACGGCTACGTATTGTACGGTCAATGTATTAAGCATGTTGTAGTAAACATGCCTAACATGTTTTAGCTATTTTCCCTACCTTTTTATAGACAACTGGGCTATTATCTGCTCTTTCAACACTTGCCCTGTGATGTTTAACTCTACCAATTGCATTTTTATCAGTACTGGTTTCAATGGCCATTAAGCCTGTTGCAATTAACAGTTGTATCCATTTTTAAAGAGTTGTATTTCAATGGCTACAAACTTACAAAACATGAATTAGGATGTTGTTAAGCCTGTTGCAATTAACAGTTGCATCCATTTTTTAATCCGTCCCTTTGCTACCGTGCTACTCTTTCGCAATGAAGATATCACTACAGATGATGTCGTTTTATTACCATTTGCTATTTTTGGTGGATGTTAACCCTGTTGTAATTAACATTGGCTTTCCATGTACTTACACACGGCTACAATGGGCGATGCCGTTGATTGTCGTCGAGGTTAGCTGCATCCCATGTCTTATACACCATCTATTCCTAAATATAAGTATTTTTAGAGATTCCAATATAGACTACATAAGGAGCAAAATGAGTGAATCGAGATTCTAAACTAAACTACATATATAATTCTATATACATCAGTGGACTTTAGGATGGTAAGTAATGTGTTGCCTTTTCAAAAAAAATACTTGTACTTAGGAACATAGGTAGTTGTTTTTTACATCATTTATGCAATCTCAATTTAGCTTCTAACATTTACTGGTTGCTTGTAGGTGCATATATGAGCGGTACTAATCCACGCTTCGATCCCTTTTGCATATGGGGCAATGATATATTCATGAACAAGCGTCAAGTGAGGAAACTAAGAAAGATTGCTAGGTGAAAGAAACGGGTGATTGGAATTAAGCTCTTTATTTACACTTTCTCGAAGACAATAGTGAACTTTAGGATGGTAAGTAATGGGTTGCCTTTTCCCCCTGCCCACAACAAGTTACTCTATTAGACCTCAATATCAGATATTTTTCCCTTTTCAGTGGTTTCCAAAGCTATTTACTGATGATTACCTTGCAAACTACATGACCAAAGTGGAGGCAACTAAGGTTAAAGTATATAATTCATGCTACCATGATAATGCTCTAGAAGTCTTCCTGGAGGCGGTGAAGGATGGGCGCGTGATCGTCACAAGGGGTTGGAAAAAAGTGGTTCGTGCCTATGGCATGCAGGAAGGCACATTATGGGCATTCCGCTTCTTCAACACCGTCGCAGTCAAAATGATTTACACTTGTCTCTTCACCTTTACCGCCTTTAAATATTGTGGTTCATCATAGTTAATTGCTGCCTAATCCTGTAATTACTGAACATATTGTACTGGCAATTTTATTTATGGATTCATTGTTGAACCATTGTGCTGAGAATTTGAATTGCACGTTTCATATTTCAAAATTTCTAATTTGAATAATAAATTACAGGCAAAAATAAAAAGAGAACATATGGTCATGGAACTTTGCAAACGGTTCTGGCAGTAAAAGCGCTTGTGATGGATAACCCAATGCCACACAGTTTTCTACATCAAATCATGTGTGATGTAGTTCATTAAAGCAAACAGTTAACCAAGGCAGATCGTGTGTGATGGTAACACCTTTCACACACGAGCGTATACATAAAACTGTGTGGGATGTACATACGAACGAAAACATTTTCCCTGGATTGACTGTGTGAGATGTACATAAGAATGGAAACGTATTCCTTGGATTGACTGTGTGTGATATACATATGAGCGGAAATGTTTTTTCTGGGATTCACCCTATCGCACACACTCACTTGGCGACGGTTCCAAATGTCATCGCGTAAAGGGGTTAAAAACTGTTTGTACAGCACCGACGCGTACTAGTGTGGCCATGTGTTGTCGAATGAGTGGGTGCACCCCAGAAATCCGACCTATCACTTCCAGTAGCCTTGCCCCTCTAGGGTCTGCACACACCGGATGTCTGGCTCACTGTCAGATGTCCGGGGCCTCACTAGTGTGCCGGATGTCCGGATCCTCTGTTTCTCCTCTACACCCTTTGTGTTTCACAAGGCCATCTCACTGTGCCGAACGTCCGGCCTTTGGCCCGGATGTCCGGCCTAACACTGGCACTTACACCACAACGGCCATATTTGCTCCACCACTATATATAACCTTCTTCCTCTTTTGGGAAACGTTGACCATTCAGTTTGAGCAAACCCTAGAACACATTTTACTCTCTCTCTCTCTCTCTCTCTCTCTCTCTCTCTCTTTCTCTCTCTCTCTCTCACCCATACACCAAATCTTAGATCCCGGAGGGATTTGAGAGCATTTGTGAGAAGTTGTCCAATCAAGTGATAGATACACTCCTTCCCTTCTTCTCGCCATAGGAATTCATGATTTGAGGAAGTCTTGAGCTTTTCCCCATCATTCTTGTTACTCTTCGAGGTTGGAGACTCCTAGGCGGTAGGATTTCTTCGGAGAGGAATCGACCATTGTGATTGATACGTATCCAGCGTATCTATAATTTTTTATAGTTCCATGTTGTTATATTATCAATCTTGGATGCTTTATAATCATTTTACATTCATTTTCTATCAATTTTTGGTACTAACCTATTGACATAGTGCCAAGTGCCAGTTGCTGTTTCTTGCATGTTTGTTACATCACAGGAAATCAATACCAAACGGAGTCCAAATGCAACGAAACTTTACGGAGATTTTTTATGGACTAGAAGACACCTAATGGGCCAAGGCAGCGCCTGGGGGTGCTCCGAGGGGAGCACAAGCCACCAGGGCGCACCCTGGTGGGTTGTGCCCACCTCGGGTGCCCCTCGGACCGCCTCTTTGCTCTATAAATATACCCCAATATTCTAGAAACCCTATGGGAGACGACGAAAATCAATTCTAGCCGCCGCAGAGTCCAGAACCACCAGATCCAATCTAGACACCATCATGGAAGGGTTCACCACTTCCACTGCTGCCTCTCCGATGATGCGTGATTAGTTCTTTGTAGACCTTCAGGTCCGTAGTTAGTAGCTAGATGGCTTCCTCTCTCTCGTTTGATTCTCAATACAATGGTCTCTTGGAGATCCATATGATGTAACTCTTTTTGCGGTGTGTTTGTTGGGATCCTATGAACTTTGAGCTTATGATCAGATCTATCTTTTTATATCCATGAAAGTTATTTGAGTATCTTTGATATCTTATATGAATGATTTCTTATAGCCTCGTATTTCTTCTCTGATATTTGGGTTTTGTTTGGCCAACTTGATCTATTTATCTTGCAATGGGAAGAGGTGCTTTGTAGTGGGTTTGATCGTACGGTGCTTGATCCCAGTGACAGAAAGGGAACTGACACGTATGTATCGTTGCTACTAAGGGTAAAATGATGGGGTCTATCTCTACATAGATAGATCTTGTCTACATCATGTCATCGTTCTTATTGCATTACTCCGTTTCTCCATGAATTTAATACACTAGATGCATGCTGGATAGCGGTCGATGTGTGGAGTAATAGTAGTAGATGCAGGCAGGAGCCAGTCTACTAATCTTGGACGTGATGCCTATGTAATGATCATTGCATGGATATCGTCATGATTATTTTAAGTTCTATCAATTTCCCAACATTAATTCGTTTACCCACCATTTGCTATTTTTCTCGAGAGAAGCCACTAGTGAAACCTACGGCCCCGGATCTCTTTCTCATATTATTTTCCTTCGTGATCTATTTTATTTGCCTTTTATTTTCAGATCTATTAAACCAAAAATACAAAAACACCTTGCTACAATTTATTTTATTTGGCGTTCGATCTATCAATATTTACAACTTTCACCCGACCACATGCCAATTTCTAGCGCCGCTACCCGAAAGGGATTGACAACCCCTTTTACTCGTCGGTTGCGAGTATTTGTTATTTGTGTGCAGGTGATGTTTATGTTGTGTTGCTTAGTTCTCCTACTGGTTTGATAACCTTGGTTCCATATCTGAGGGAAATACCTACAGCCGCTGTGCTGCATCATCCCTTCCTCTTTGGGGAAATACCGACATAGCTTCAAGCGACATCAAAAGGAATTTCCGGCATCGTTGCCGGGGAGGATCTTTAACATATACCAGGTTCCTATTCACAAATCTCATGTCCTCGCAATTTACATTATTTGCCATTTACCTCTCATTTTTCTGTCCCCCACTTCACAAAAAATTGCCGTTTTATTCGCCCCTCTTTTTCGTTTGCCGTTTTGTCGTCAGATCTATCCTTTTCTTGTAATTATGAGTGATTTCGGTATGGCACCAATAGATGATGGCCTAACTCCTAAGATTGGATGTACGACAATTTGGATAAAACTTTTATCTTGGGGCAAGGGAATGTTATGGGAAAGGAACGTATCCAAGATTTTTTTCAATTGTGTGGGAAATCTAAGTCTTGATGATGCTCCTATACTTAGAACTACTAGATCTTATGCGGATGCTATTTTAGCACTAGTTCTAAAACTTGAAAGTAAATTTATCCGTACCCATCCTACTTTGCAAAGATTGTTTTTTGAGCTTCCCATTATAAAGAATCCTAAAGCTAAAAAGTTGGCCACTCTTGTTCTTATGAATGATTTTGACTATATCATACGGGAAGCTAGGGAATTTGATTTTTATGGTATGAATCATGAAAAGCCCGTAATAGATGAAATTCTTTACAATAGTGATTATGAATTAAGACATTTGCTTGGGGACGATAAAATCTTTGATGAGAATCTTAAAAAGGAAGTCGCCATTCTAGATGTAATTCAACAAGTTTTTAAAAATGTTAATCAACATTACTCTTGGATTGTTGATGGAAATCAACTTGGTTATGATAATGGGCAACTTAATAATGCTAAGGTTTCTATGGATAATTTGTTTTATGTTGTGTTTACAAAACCCCATGATGAAAACACCTCTAAGGGAATTAAGAAGAAGGATGACAAAACTTAGATCCTTGCTTTATGCCTAGCTAAGGGCGTAAAACTATAGCGCTTGTTGGGAGGCAAACCAATGAATAAAATTTATTTTTGCTTTTTGCTTCCTGTTCTTGAGTGTTTACACAATTATGCTACTGTTATGATTGTGTTTTTTCTGTTTTAATTAGTGTTTGTGCCAAGTAAAGCCTTTAGGATCTTCTTGGGTGATAGTTTTTTGATCTTGCTGAAAAAACAGAAACTTTTGCGCTCGCGAAAATAATTTTAATTTTTAACCAGAGAGCGATAAAATACAAATTCCTTTTGCAGTAGATTAGTATACAAATTTCCCAAGCCATCCTAATTTTTCAGAGTTTTTGGAGTTACATAAGTATTCGAAACACCCAGATTGCTATAGACTGTTCTGTTTTTGACAGATTCTGTTTTCTTTGCAGTGTGTGCTTGTTTTGATGGCTCTATGGTTTTCTTTGATGAGTTTTTGTCATAGAAAAGTTGGAATACATTATATATAATGTAAGAACAAAATATGAATCAGTTTTGTACAACACTTATAGTAGTGATTTGTTTTATTATACTAACGGATCTCATGAAGGCTTTTGTTGAGTTTTGTGTGATTGAAGTTTTCAAGTTTTGGGTTATCTTACGGTGGATGAAGGAATAAGGAGTAATAAGAGCCTAAGCTTGGGTATGCCCCAACATCCCAAGCTATTATCCAAAAGAGACCAACCAACTAAGCTTGGGGATGCCCCCGAGTGGCATCCCCTCTTTCTTCTAACGACCATCGGTATTTTACTCGAAGCTATATTTTTATTCGTCACATACTATGTGCTTTGCTTGGAGTGTCTTGTATGATATGAGTCTTTGCTTGTGTTTATTTTGTGTTTTAAGTCTTGATCCCTTGCTGGACACACTTATTTGAGAGAGCCAAAATTATGTCATGACTTGTTAGAATTGCTCTCTATGCTTCACTTAATTTTTTTATGAGCTATGGACTTGCTCTAGTACTTCACTTATATCTTTTTGAGCATGGTGTGCTTTAGTATTTTTGAAGAAATGCTCTCTTGCTTCACTTAGATTTATTTGAGAGTTAGTAAAATTTTCAAGAAATTCTCTCTTGCTTCATTTAAATTAATTTGAGAGAAAGAAATATTATGCTCATGATCTTCACTTATATTTGTTTGAGCTTATCAAAAGCAACACATAAAAATTAGTTCCAAAGTGATAGATATTCAAGAAGGATATAATAAGAACTTTCATGAAGATCATTGGAGAAAATAAACTTGATTCTTAGTAATAGTTTTGAGATATGATGATGCGATATGTGAGTCATCTTGATGAGTAATTATGCTTTAGTAAGAATATTGGTGTTAAGGTTTGTGATTTCCTATGCAAGCACGAAAGTCAATAATTATGCAATGAAATTATATCCTATTTGTGGTGCATTATTCGGTGTTAATTATGCTTAATGCTCGCTTATGAGATTATTCGTTTCTTGGTTGGTCGCTTCTCAATCTTTTGCTAGCCTTCATTTTGCACTAAGTATGATCACTACTTGTGCAGCCAAAAACCTTTAAACCAGTTTTGCCACATGAGTCCACTATATCTACCTATATGCGGTATTATTTTGTTGTTCTAAGCAAATTTGTATGTGCCATATCTAATTTTCAAAATAAACTTCTCATTTGTGTGTTCGTACCACTCGCGGAGCGGTGAGTGGCGGCTAATATTTTCCATGCTAGATGTGTTATTCTCCCGATAAGTGTTTATTCACTTGTCATTGCACGAGAGTAAGGCAAAGGTATTAAGGATGTCCAGTCCCGAAATGAAAAATGAATTTACTTTATGTTGTCAAATAATAAATTCATTGGAAAGTGTTGGTATGGAAGGCACCCATGGATATGGTTAGCAATGGAAAGTGAAAGTATGATGGAAAAAGGAATAAACTTTATTTTCTATTTGGGAACCGCCTATGATATACCTAGCATGTAAAGTGTTGGGAACTCTAAGTCGTTTTCGTTGGTGGGAAGGACACACCTCCCAAAATGTTTTGATCTCTAAGTTTTTTGCTTTGAGCTCTGACACCTCTACAAATCCCTACTTGCCTCTGCGAAGGGCCTTTCTTTTACTTTATGCAATTTTTATTTTGAATTTGAGTCTCCATCTTCTCTTATAAAAAGCACCAACTAGGAGGCACTATGATCATACTTGAGCATTGGGTGTAGTTAATATTTGAGTGTGTTTCATGAATGGATCAATGATTGAGCATAATGGGCTAGGGAAAGCTTATTTTAGCGTAGATATTTTGAAAGACATGGTAGCTTCTTGGTATGATTGAGTATTTAAGTTATCATGTCAAAACTAGACTATTGCTTTGAACAATATAAAAGTCCAAATGTCCATGCTATAAATAAAAGAATATGATATGACATGTTAGGCAACATTCCACATCAAAAATTCTGTTTTTATCACTTACCTACTCGAGGACGAGCATGAGTTAAGCTTGGGGATGTTGATACATCTCCAACGTATCTATACTTTTTTATTGCTCCATTCTGTTATATTATCAATCTTGGATGTTTTATAATAATTTTATAGTCATTTTATATCATTTTTTGGTACTAACTATTTACATAGTGCCAAGTGCCAGTTGTTGTTTTTTGCATGTTTTTTACATCGCAGGAAATCAATACCAAACGGAGTCCAAATGCAACGAAACTTTACAGAGATTTTTTTATGGAACAGAAGACACCTAATGGGTCAAGGCAGCGCCTGGGGGTGCTCTGAGGGGAGCACAACCCACCAGGGCGCGCCAGGAGGCCCAGGCGCGCCCTGGTGGGTTATGCCCACCTCGGGTGCCCCCCGGACCGCCTCTTTGCTCTATAAATACCCCTATATTCCAGAAACCCTAGGGGAGTCGACGAAAATCAATTCCAACAGCCGTAGAGTCCAGAACCACCAGATCCAATCTAGACACCATCACGGAGGGGTTCACCACTTCCATTGGTGCCTCTCCGATGATGCGTGAGTAGTTCTTTGTAGACCTTCGGGTCCGTAGTTAGTATCTAGATGACTTCCTCTCTCTCGTGTTATTCTCAATACAATGGTCTCTTGGAGATCCATATGATGTAACTCTTTTTGCGGTGTGTTTGTTGGGATCCGATGAACTTTGAGTTTATGATCAGATCTATCTTTTTATATCCATGAAAGTTATTTGAGTTTCTTTGATCTCTTATATGCATGATTGCTTATAGCCTCGCATTTCTTCTCCGATATTTGGGTTTTGTTTGGCCAACTTGATCTATTTATCTTGCAATGGGAAGAGGTGCTTTGTAGTGGGTTCAATCTTACGGTGCTTGATCCTAGTGACAGAAAGGGAACCGACACGTATATATCATTGCTACTAAGGGTAAAATGATGGGGCCTATCTCTACATATATAGATCTTGTCTACATCATGTCATCGTTCTTATTGCATTACTCCATTTCTCCATGAACTTAATACACTAGATGCATGCTGGATAGCGGTCGATGCGTGGAGTAATAGTAGTAGATGCAGGCAGGAGTCGGTCTACTAATCTTGGACGTGATGCCTATGTAATGATCATTGCCTGGATGTTCTCATGATTATTTGAAGTTCTATCAATTTCCCAATAGTAATTCGTTTACCCACCGTTTGCTATTTTTCTCGAGAGAAGCCACTAGTGAAACCTACAGCCCCCGGGTCTCTCTCTCATATTATTTGCCTTTGCGATCTATTTTATTTGCCTTTTGTTTTTAGATCTATTAAACCAAAATACAAAAATACCTTGCTGTAATTTATTTATTTGGCGTTTGATCTATCAATATTTACAACTTTCTCCCGTCCACATGCCAATATCTGGCGCCGCTACCCGAAAGGGATTGACAACCCCTTTTACACGTCGGGTTGCGAGTATTTGTTATTTATGTGCAGGTGTTGTTTACGCTGTGTTGCTTGGTTCTCCTACTGGTTCGATAACCTTGGTTTCATATATGAGGGAAATACTGTAGCGACCAGACCTCAAACGGTCTGATCTCTGTGCTCAGGTGTCATCCTTGGATCAGTAATGCTGACACCACACAATATTCGGAGGATTTATAACAGAGTAGCAATCACACACTTATTACATCGAGTGTCTCAATAGAGAACTTATTACAATAAATATGGCTTAAGGCCATCTAATAACTATAACAGCGGAAGGCTTGGAAGACAAGTGAGTCCATCAACTCCAACGGCATCACTGAGTATAGAACCACGACCTAAAACTCCTTAATCGTCGTCTGAAAAGTCCGCAACATTAACGTTGCAGCCCGAAACGGGTCAGCACATGGAATATGCTGGCAAAGTAACACATAGAGAGTAATGGAATGAAACAGCTATACTATATGCATATTTGGCTGGTGGAAAGCTCTATGGTTACAGTTTTGCGTAAAGCAAATTTTTCCCTACTACAAAGGAATAAATTTTAATTAACTATCATGGTAGTTGTTAAACATTGAGAATGGTTGACAGCATTCTCAATCCCAATTAAGTATCATCATTAACAAAACCCAACAAAATTAATTTTTAGAGTAACATGTTGAGATTCACATGATAATCCAAGTACTAGATACTTAAAATGTCCATAACCGGGGACACGGCTAACCATGATTAGTTTATACACTCTGCAGAGGTTTGCGCACTTTTCCCCACAAGACTCGATCGCCTCCGTTTGGTTTCTTGCACTACATGGTGTTTGAGAAGACGGATGACCGAGACATAGTCTTTCAGAAGCGCTAGCACCTTACGATGGATAGACCATTACACCTACTTTCCCCTACATCTGCTAGTCTACCCTGTAAGAGTTCGCACGACTTAATCAACTATGCTAGAGCCCATATTAGCTTGTGGCTGCACACGGAAGTTTCTAGTATGAAAAATCTCATGATCCCTTTGGGCCTGGGTGGCGGTCCATAAAAAAACAGGCAATCCTGGAATACCCAGGTACCTCAATCCACCCAGATGTGTGTTTAAGTTGCCACCTTAGATAAACCATTAATTTAACAAACTCACATCTGTCATGGATATCACTCACCCAATCCACGTCTACTAGCATAGCATGGCATAATAAGCAAACGTAGAAGTAACTCCCGAAGGTTTGATAATATAACAGGTAATAGGTACTACCTCAACTACTTCCCATCCCACAATTTAATTAAATCCTAATCATGCAATGTTTGAGGATTGATCTAATGCAATAAAACTGGGTAGTAGGAGGTATGATCAAAGTGTTACTTGCCTTGCTGATGATCCGCGAAACCTAGAGATTCGAAGTAACAGGCGGCGCACTCCGGGTATTCTATCGCAGACAAACAAACAAGCATACAATAAGTATTAATCTAATGCACGGGTAAAACTCAAATAAGAGATCTAACCAGAAGGTTCAACTTAAGAACTCCGGTTTGCAAAAAGAATCAAATCCAACGAAGCAACGAAAGTCAAACGGCAAAAGAAACAAGCTTCGTTTACTATTCTGGATCTAGGGCAATTTTTACAGTGGCAAAAACTTGTTTAAGTTGGTTAAACGGTTAGAGGGTTTCGAGACGAAACTCCATACGCTTGAATCACCTGAATCCGATAAACGAGCGAAAAGTTATACTAAAACGAAAATCGGATCAGGAATCACGATCAGAAAAATCGCGGATTAAATCCGAGAAAAAGAAAAACAACGAACGTTCACTAGAACGAACGAACGGACGAACGCTCGCTATTTAAATAAATCAAAAAAACCGATCTATTTAAAAAAACCGAAACTAAAAAAATAAAACCGTGACTTTTTTAAACGCGACTTTAACAAAAACCAGCGGCGAAAACGAGGTTGACCTGGGTCCGGCGGCATCGGTGGTGGCTCTGATTTCGGGCGCGGTGGGCTGGGGCGGCTCGGGTCGGGCGGCTTATAAAGGTTGCCCCCCGGGCGGAGCCCCGCTCGGGTACGGCCCAAAGTCGGTTCGCGTTTTTTTTAACTATTCTGCACAGAAAAACAAATAAAATAAATATTAAACGGACTCCAAAAATCCCGAAATAAATTTGCCCGGGCTTCTAAAATCAAGCCGCACAAGGTGAACATTTATTTGGGGCCTAAATGCAATTTTGAAAAATGCGCATTTTTCCTAAATTCAAATAAAATACCGAAAAACTCTGAAATAAAATCTTATTTGATTTTATTATTAAATCCTAAATATTTCTTTATTTTGGGAAAGTCATTTTATTCCCTCTCTCATATTTTTGTAATAGAAATAATTGATGATAAAATAATTAAAATCAAATGATCCTATCTTCAAAATTTGAGAAAACTCAAATATGAAAATAATTAATTCCCAACTCTCTCCGTGGGTCCTTGAGTTGCGTAGAAATTTCTAGGATCAAACCAAAAGCAAATAAAATATGATATGTATTGATGATCTAATGTATAACATTCCAAATTGAAAATTTGGGATGTTACAAACCTACCCCCCTTAAGATGAATCTCGCCCTCGAGATTCAGGTTGGCTAGAAAAAAGGTGAGGGTGGTCCTTGAGCAAATCTTCCTCTCGCTCCCAGGTGGCTTCATCCTCCGTGTGGTGGCTCCATTGAACCTTGCAAAACTTGATAACCTTGCTGTGGGTGACTCGACTGGCATACTCTAGAATCTTAACTGGTTTCTCCTCATAGGTCAAATCGTTATCCAACTGAATTGCTTCCAGTGGTACCGTATCTCTCAGCGGTATGTCAGCCATCTCCGCGTGGCACTTCTTTAACTGAGAAACATGGAACACATCATGAACTCCTGACAATCCTTCAGGCAATTCCAACTTGTAGGCCACTTCTCCCATACGTTCCAATACTCGGTATGGTCCTACAAATCATGGCGCTAACTTTCCTTTAACACCAAAGCGCTTTGTTCCCCGAAGTGGGGATACTCGAAGATAAGCACTATCTCCAACTTCGTAAACTGTCTCCTTGCGTTTAGAATCTACATAACTCTTCTGTCTGGATTGAGCTACCTTGAGCCTATCGCGAATCAATTTCACCTTCTGTTCAGACTCCTTAATCAAGTTAGGTCCAAACAACTGGCGGTCTCCAGCTTCATCCCACGACAACGGTGTCTTGCACCTTCTTCCGTACAAGGCTTTGAAAGGGGCCATCTTCAAACTGGTTTGATAGCTGTTGTTGTAAGAGAACTCTACATACGGCAAATTCTCGTCCCAACTAGATCCGTAATCTAGCGTACAAGCTCTCAGCATGTCCTCCAAAATCTGATTGACTCTCTTGGTCTGTCCATCGGTCTGTGGATGAAAAGCTGTGTTGAACTCTAGTCTGGTTCCCAAAGTTTCGTGCAACTGATTCCAGAACTTTGAGGTAAACTGGGTTCCTCTATCTGATACTATACTCCTTGGAACTCCATGTAAGCATACAATCCTGGTCATGTATATCTTTGCCAACTTTGCACTGGTATAAGTGGTCTTTACCGGGATGAAATGAGCTACTTTTGTCAACCGATCGACTACAACCCAAATCAAGTCATAGCCTGAACGAGTCCTAGGTAATCCCGTGATAAAATCCATGCCTAACTTATCCCACTTCCATTCAGGTATCGGCAATGGCTGTAGCAATCCTGCTGTCTTCTGATGCTCTGCCTTTACTCTCTGACATACATCACAAACTGCTACATACTCTGCAATATCTTTCTTCATTCCGGTCCACCAGAAAATATCCTTCAAATCTAAATACATATTGGTATTTCCTGGGTGTATCGAATATGGTGAATCGTGTGCCTCTTGCAGAATCAACTTCCTGATCTCCGGGTCATTGGGCACATAAACATGGTCTTCAAACCATAGGGTGTCGTGCTCATCCTCACGAAATCCTTTAGCTTTTCCTTTGCTCGGTTTCTCCTTAATAGAGGCAATCTCCTTGTTAGTCTTCTGAGCTTCTCTGATTCTATCCATTAAAGTTGACTGAATCTCCAATGCTGCTACATAGCCTCTCGGAACTATTTCCAAACATAGTTCACGAAGATTTTCGGCTAACTCCCTTGGTATTTCTCCCGTCATTAGTGTATTGACATGGCTCTTATGGCTCAATGCGTCAGCTACTACATTAGCCTTTCCGGGATGGTAATGCAATCTCATATCATAATCCTTGATGAACTCCAACCATCTCCTTTGTCTGAGGTTCAACTCCTTCTGCGTGAAAGTGTACTTCAAACTCTTGTGATCCGTGTACACCTCACAATGATTTCCAATGAGGAAATGTCTCCAAATATTCAGTGCATGCACTACGGCTGCTAACTCCAAATCATGCATAGCATAATTCAACTCATGAGGTTTCAGTTGCCTTAAGGCATATGAAACAACTCTCCCTTCCTGCATAAGCACTGCTCCAAGTCCTCGACGTGAAGCGTCGCAGTACACCTCATAATCCTTGGTCTGGTCTGGCAAAATCAACACTGGTGAAGTAACTAAGCGTTTCTTCAACTCCTGGAAACTAGCCTCACATTCCTCAGTCCATTTGAACCTGGTATCCTTCTTTAATAACTCCGTTGTAGGCTTTGCAATCTTGGATAAATTCTCAATAAATATCCGATAGTATCCTGCGAGTCCAAGAAAACTCCGGATCTCTCCAACTGTTGTTGGCGCTTCCCAATTTGTCACAGTGTCAACCTTAGTGGGATCTACTGCTATACCTTCTCCGGATATAATGTGTCCGAGGAATCCTACTTCCTTCAACCAAAACTCACATTTGCTGAACTTGGCATACAACTGATGTTCTCTGAGCTTCTCAAGTACCAATCGCAAATGCTCCTTATGCTTCTCTTCACTTTTTGAGTAAACCAGAATATCATCAATGAACACCACGACGAACTTATCCAAGAACTCCATAAACACTTTGTTCATCATGTTCATAAAATAGGCAGGTGCGTTAGTCAGACCAAATGACATAACGGTATACTCCTATAGCCCATACCTGGTGGTAAAAGCTGTCTTAGGTATATCCTGTTCTCAAATCTTCAACTGGTGGTATCCTGATCGCAGATCGATCTTGCAAAATACCTTAGCTCCTTGCAATCGATCAAACCGATCATTGATCATTGGTAGTGGGTACTTGTTCTTGATGGTTACTTCATTCAATCCTCGATAATCAACAGCCATCCTTAACGATCCATCATTTTTCTCCACTAGAAGTACTGGCGATCCCCAAGGCGAAGAACTTGGGCGAATATATCCCTTATCCAGTAACTCCTTAATCTGCTTCTTAATTTCCACCAAATCCTTTGCAGGCATCCTGTATGGTCTCTTCGATATTGGCCCTGTGCCTGGCAATAGCTCAATCAAAAACTCAATATCTCTATCCGGTGGCATGCCTGGCAACTCTTCTGGAAATACTTCAGGGAAATCCCTTACCACTGGTACTTCCTCCTGCACAACTCCTGTTAAACAATTTACTTGAGTCCCTTTTGGTACATGTCGGGATACATACTTGATCCTTCTCCCTTCTGGGGTGGTAAGCAAAATTGTCTTACTAGCGCAATCGATGTTTCCTCCATTGCCATTACCATTCTTGGTGCCATTGTGATTGTGCGTGCTACCTCCTCCATGAGTATACTGAAAATGTCCTCCCGTTCTAGGGGTAAAACGTGGCTTCTGCTGGGCTCCAGAATTGTACTTCCCTTCTCCATACTTCCTCTTGCGGTTCTCAATTTGCGGTTGCTTGCCTTCAATCATAAGAGCACGGTCTACCAACTCCTGGTAGTTGTTGAAGGTTTCTACCATCAATTGCATGCTCAACTCATCATTTAGTCCTTCCAGAAACTTCTCCTGCTTAGCTGCATCCGTAGCAACATCATCTGGGGCATAACGTGCTAATTTACTAAAGTCCTCCACATACTGGCCAACTATCCGTCCTCCTTGGCGCAAGTTGTGAAACTCACGCTTCTTCATGGCCATAGCTCTGCTGAAACATGGGCAGTTCGAAAAGCCTGCTGAAACTGGTCCCATGTGACAGTGTCGACAGGGAAAGTGGCTGTGAAATTCTCCCACCATGATGCTGCGGGTCCTTCAAGCTGATGTGTGGCAAACTTCACCTTCTCCGCATCTGTGCACCCTGCTGTGGTCAACTCCCTAGCTGTCTTGCGGAGCCAATCATCTGCTACTATCGGCTCGGTGCTACTGGAAAACACCGACGGATTCAGCCTAAGAAAACAGGCTAAGTGATCAACAGGTGGTGGTGGTGGTGGTGGTGGGTTGTTGTTGTTGTTCCCCTAATTCTAATTCTGGACTAGCAACTGCCTCAATGTGTTCTGCTGCTGGATCAACTGGGTGAGCTCCGGTGGAAAGGTAAATCCGGGGTCACGTCTCGGAGGCATCTGAGGGTTTAGAAAAGGTGAGATTTAAGAATAGAGGGGGTCTAAAGAGAAAACACTACCCATATGCACATGAGGCAAAAGAAAACAATTCACTTCATTCAATCAAACAAGGGCATACAATCGATCTAACTATCACAAAAGTGCTCGGACTATTGTATTTATATGGGGTACTACTACTACTGATGAGGTGGTCTACTAGAAATATTCTTCGGTTGCAGACTCCATGATATCTGCTCTGGCTTCATCAACATAGTCATCATCACTATCATCTGGGTCCGAGTCGGTGTCATCGATGATGATGTAGTCTTATGGGCGAATCTCCTTGGGTTCTTCGTCTTCATCTACTGGTGTAGGGCCTCCCATAAATATTCCGATCTTCTTGATCAGATCGTCATTCTTCTCCACCAATACTTCAATTTCTTCTTCATAATCTTCACGTGTAGCCTTGAGTTCTTCCTCTAGATCCTTGATTCTTGTCCTTGCCTTCTTCAGGTCTATCATGTTGGCACACATCTGGTTCTCCTGTCGTCGAATCTGCTGGTTTAACTCCTGGATAAAAGCTACAATTGATATATCCTTTCTGGTGCTGATCATCTCCCAGTGTTCATCTCAGCGCCCACAAATCTGGTAGATAGTATCCTTGAGATCATTGCGGTAGACTTCTCCAATGCGTCCCATGGCGATGTGAGTTCCCATGCTCTTTCTAGACTCCAAGTTGGTGCATCAAAAGAAAACTCTATGGGCTCAGTGACTCGCATGAACGTCCTTCCTGGAACTTGAACTTGAATCATCCAGCGCTCTTCTTCAGGTAAAGTGGCGTTGTAGGTTCCGGTGAAGTTTGGTACTCCTATGTTCAGGTATCTAGTGACTTCCTTCAAGTGGCGTCCAAAGGGTGTATCGTCATCCGGTTGCATGAACTTGTTCCTTGCATCTGCCATCCTAAAGAATAGAAAAGAGGAGAGGTCAGAAGAGAAGAGAGTGAATAGTGATCTAGGTCTTTAGCTTAGTGGTCGTGTCCTACAGTCAGCGTGTGCTCTGATACCATCTCTGTAGCAACCAGACCTCAAACGGTCTGATCTCTGTGCTCAGGTGTCATCCCTGGATCAGTAATGCTGACACCACACAGTACTCGGAGGATTTATAACAGAGTAGCAATCACACACTTATTACATCGAGTGTCTCAATAGAGAACTTATTACAATAAATATGGCTTAAGGCCATTTAATAACTATAACAGCGGAAGGCTTGGAAGACAAGTGAGTCCATCAACTCCAACGGCATCACTGAGTATAGAACCATGACCTAAAACTCCTTAATCGTCGTCTGAAAAGTCTGCAACATTAACGTTGTAGCCCGAAATGGGTCAGCACATGGAATATGCTGGCAAAGTAACACATAAAGAGTAATGGAATGAAACAGCTATACTATATGCATATTTGGCTGGTGGAAAGCTCTATGGTTACAGTTTTGCGTAAAGCCAATTTTTCCCTACTACAAAGGAATAAATTTTAGTTAACTATCATGGTAGTTGTTAAACATTGAGAATGGTTGACAGCATTCTCAATCCCAATTAAATATCATCATTAACAAAACCCAACAAAATTAATTTTTAGAGTAACATGTTGAGATTCACATGATAATCCAAGTACTAGATACTCAAAATGTCCATAACCGGGGACACGGCTAACCATGATTAGTTTATACACTCTGCAGAGGTTTGCGCACTTTTCCCCACAAGACTCGATCGCCTCCATTTGGTTTCTCGCACTACATGGTGTTTGAGAAGACGGATGACCGAGACATAGTCTTTCAGAAGCGCTAGCACCTTGCGATGGATAGACCGTTACACCTACTTTCCCCTACATCTGCTAGTCTACCCTATAAGAGTTTGCACGACTTCATCAACTATGCTAGAGCCCATAATAGCTTGTGGCTGCACACGGAAGTTTCTAGTATGAAAAATCTCATGATCCCTTTGGGCCTGGGTGGCGGTCCATAAAAAACAGGCAATCCTGGAATACCCAGGTACCTCAATCCACCTAGATGTGTGTTTAAGTTGCCATCTTAGATAAACCATTAATTTAACAAACTCACATCTGTCATGGATATCACTCACCCAATCCACGTCTACTAGCATAGCATGGCATAATAGGCAAACGTAGAAGTAACTCCCAAAGGTTTGATAATATAACAGGTAATAGGTACTACCTCAACTACTTCCCATCCCACAATTTAATTAGATCCTAATCATGCAATGTTTGAGTATTGATCTAATGCAATAAAACTGGGTAGTAGGAGGTATGATCAAAGTGTTACTTGCCTTGCTGATGATCCGCGAAACCTAGAGATTCGAAGTAATAGGCGGCGCACTCCGGGTATTCTATCGCAGACAAACAAACAAGCATACAATAAGTATTCATCTAATGCACGGATAAAACTCAAATAAGAGATCTAACCAGAAGATTCAACTTAAGAACTCCGGTTTGCAAAAAGAATCAAATCCAACGAAGCAACGAAAGTCAAACGGCAAAAGAAACAAGCTTCGTTTACTATTCTGGATCTAGGGCAATTTTTACAGTGGCAAAAACATGTTCAAGTTGGTTAAACGGTTAGAGGGTTTCGAGACGAAACTCCAGGCGCTTGAATCGCCTGAATCCGATAAACGAGCGAAAAGTTATACTAAAACGAAAATCGGATCAGGAATCGCGATCAAAAAATTCGCGGATTAAATCCGAGAAAAAGAAAAACGACGAACGTTCGCTAGAATGAGCGAAGGGATGAACGCTCGCTATTTAAATAAATTGGAAAAACTGATCTATTTAAAAAAACCGAAACTAAAAAAAATAAAACCGTGACTTTTTTTAACCGTGACTTTTTTTTAAACGCGACTTTTTTTTAAACGCGACTTTTAAAAAAACAGCAGCGAAAACGAGGTTGACCTGGGTCCGGCGGCAGCGGCGGCTCTGATTTCGGGCGCGGTGGGCTGGGGCGGCTCGGGTCGGGCGGCTTATAAAGGCTGCCCCCCCCCCCCCCCCCGGACGGAGTCCCGCTCGGGTACGGCCCAAAGTCGCTTCGCGTTTTTTTATTATTCCAAGCAGAAAAACAAATAAAAGAAATACTAAACGGACTCCAAAAATCCCGAAATAAATTTTCCCGGGCTTCTAAAATCAAGTCGCACAAGGTGAACATTTATTTGGGGCCTAAATGCAATTTCGAAAAACGCACATTTTTCCTAAATTCAAATAAAATACCGAAAAACTCCGAAATAAAATTTTATTTGATTTTATTATTAAATCCTCAATATTTATTTATTTTGGAAAAGTCATTTTATTCCCCCTCTCATATTTTTGTAATAGAAATAATTGATGATAAAATAATTAAAATCAAATGATCCCATCTTCAAAATTTGAGAAAACTCAAATATGAAAATAATTAATTCCCCAACTCTCTCCGTGGGTCCTTGAGTTGCGTAGAAATTTCTAGGATCAAACCAAAAGCAAATAAAATATGATATGCATTGATGATCTAATGTATAACATTACAAATTGAAAATTTGGGATGTTAGAAATACCTACCGCCACTGTGCTGCATCATCCCTTCCTCTTTGGGGAAATACCGACGTAGCTTCAACCGACATCAGTGATCACCCCCAAAAAGTTTATGAGGGTTTGGAGACCACCCCAAGGTCTACCACTAGTGGTTGAGAATCGCCTTCGTGGAGATATCTCAAAGAGAGAATAGGGCAAGCCTTCGTGGCGTTGGTGTGCCCTCGTGATAACATCCACCTCTCTAAACGGTGACGTAGCTTCCCTCCAAGGAAGCGAACATCGGAATACATCCTCATCTCTAGGAGTTGCGTTTATTCCTAAGCCTAGCTCCCTTCTTGTGGTTACTTGTCTCTTAGCTTGTACTTACTTTATATTGTGCTTACTTGTCTATATACTTGTTGTATTCACTCTCTACTTAGCACAAGTATCACCTTTGCAATTGTTACGCTCACTCCTGTATTCCGCATAATTGCCTAAAATTGCTTAGTAACAAGTAAAATATGGAATTGTACCTATTAACCCCCCCTCTAGGTCCATCTCCATCCTTTCACAAGTATTTGTTGTTTGTCTACATGTCCTGTTTACATAGTGTTGCTTGATTCTCCTTCTGGATTGATAACATTGGTTTCATAACTGAGGGAAATACTTATCTCTATTGTACTGCATCATCCTCTCCTCTTCGAGGAAATCCCAATGCAGCTCACAAGTAGCAAGCTTTCTCTAGTTCTTCTAGTTCTTGTTCTAGTTTGTCCTAGTTGACTAATTAGAGCTAGGATAATTCTCTTGTCCTTTGATACGTCTCCAACGTATCTATAATTTTTTATTGTTCCATGCTATTATATTATCTGTTTTGGATGTTTTATATGGATTAATATGCTATTTGTATTATTTTTGGGACTAACTTATTAACCTAGAGCCCAATGCCAGTTTCTGTTTTCCCTTGTTTTTGAGTTTCGCAGAAAAGGAATACCAAATGGAGTCCAAACGGAATGAAACCTTCTCGATGATTTTTCTTGGACCAGAAGAAAATCGGGAGACTTAGAGATGAAGCCGTAGGAGCCATGAGGCAGCCATAAGGACAGAGGGCGCTGATATGTTGATGACCCACAAGTGTAGGGGATCTATCGTAGTCCTTTTGATAAGTAAGAGTGTCGAACCCAACGAGGAGCAAAAGGAAATGACAAGCGGTTTTCAGTAAGGTATTCTCTGCAAGCACTGAAATTATTGGTAACAGATAGTTTTGTGATAAGATAATTGGTAAGGATTAACAAGCAATAAAAGTAAATAAGGTGCAGCAATATGGCCCAATCCTTTTTGTAGCAAAGGACAAGCCTGGACAAACTCTTATATAAAGGAAAACACTCCGAGGACACGTGGGAATTATCGTCAAGCTAGTTTTCATCACGCTCATATGATTCGCGTTCGGTACTTTGATAATTTGATATGTGGGTGGACCGGTGCTTGGGTACTGCCTTTACTTGGACAAGTATCCCACTTATGATTAACCACTATTGCAAGCATCCGCAACTACAACAGAAGTATTAAGGTAAACCTAACCATAGCATGAAACATATGGATTCAAATCAGCCCCTTACGAAGCAACGCATAAACTAGGGTTTAAGCTTCTGTCACTCTAGCAACCCATCATCTACTTATTACTTCCCAATGCCTTCCTCTAGGCCCAAACAATGGTGAAGTGTCATGTAGTCGACGTTCACATAACACCACTAGAGGAAAGACAACATACATCTCATCAAAATATCGAACGAATACCAAATTCACATGACTACTTATAGCAAGACTTCTCCCATGTCCTCTGGAACAAACATAACTACTCACAAATAATATTCATGTTCATAATCAGAGGGGTATTAATATGCATAATGGATATGAACATATGATATTCCACCAAATAAACCAACTAGCATCAACTACAAGGAGTAATCAACACTACTAGCAACCCACAGGTACCAATCTGAGGCTTTGGGACAAAGATTGGATACAAGAGATGAACTAGGGTTTGAGAGGAGATGGTGCTGGTGAAGATGTTGATGGAGATTGACCCCCTCCCGATGAGAGGATCGATGGCGATGACGATGGCGATGATTTCCCCCTCCCGGAGGGAAGTTTCCCCGGCAGAATAGCTCTACCGGAGCTCCTAGATTGGTTCCACCAAGGTTCCGCCTCGTGGCAGTGGAGTTTCTTCCCGAAAGCTTGCTTATGATTTTTTTTCAGGGTAAAAGACTTCATATAGCGAAAGATGGGAATCGGAGGGCCATCAGGGGGCCCATGAGGCAGGGGGAGCGCCCAGGGGGGTAGGGCGCGCCCCCACCCTCGTGGACGGTGGCTGGCCCCCTCTGGTATTTTCTTCGCTCAGTATTTTTTATTAAATCCAAAAATGACTTCTGTTAAGTTTCAGGACTTTTGGAGCTGTGCAGAATAGGTCTCTAATATTTGCTCCTTTTCCAGCCCAGAATTCCAGCTGCCGGCATTCTCCCTCTTCATGTAAACCTTGTAAAATAAGAGAGAAAAGGCATAAGTATTGTAGCATAACATGTAATAACAGCCCATAATGCAATAAATATCAATATAAAAGCATGATTCAAAATGGACGTATCATCAAGCGGAAGCCGATAATGATAAATATGTCCACATGTTTAGAGATAGAGGTGTCGATAAAATAAAATACGGACATGAGGGCATCATGATCATTCTTATAACATCAACATTTTAGGATATTTTCATATGATTTCTTATGCTCAAGTAATAATCTATTCACAACATCAAGTATGAATCAAAAACTTCATTGAGAACCAACGAACTAAAATCTTAGTCATTGAAGCAATTGCAATTTATTATAACATAGGAAAGAGTCAGTATAAGAGCTTTTCAGCAAGTCCACATACTCAATCATCATTTAATCTTTCACAATTGCTAACACTCACGCAATACTTGTGGTTATGGAGTTTTAATCGGACACAGAGAAAGATAGGGGCTTATAGTGATGCCTCCCAACCTTTTACCTCAAGGGTAATGTCAACAATAATAGTTCATGATGACTTATATCCAATTATATATATATATATATGTGGATCTTTCCAACATAATGTGCTTGCCAAAGGATAAAATGTAAAAGGGAGAGGTTAAAATCACCACGACTCTTGGACAAGGTGAAAGTAAAAGATAGGCCCTTCGTAGAGGGAAGCAGAGGTTGTCATGTGCTTCTATGGTTGGATGCACGAAATCTTAATGCAAAAAAACGTCACTTTATATTTCCACTTGTGATGAGGACCTTTATTGTGCAGTCCATCGCTTTTATTGCTTCCACATCACAAGATCGTATAAAGCTTATTTTCTCCACACTAATAAATCATACATATTTAGAGAGCAATTTTTATTGCATGCAACATGGCAACTTACTTGAAGGATCTTACTCAATCCATAGGTAGATGTGGTGGACTCTCATGGCAAAACTGGGTTTAAGGATATTCGGAAGCACAAGTAGAATCTCTACTTGGTGCAAAGAATTTTACTAGCATGAGGGGGAAAGGCAAGCTCAACATGTTGGATGATCCATGACAATATACTTTATTTTGGATATAGGAAAACATAACCCATTACGTTGTCTTCCTTGTCCAACATCAAATCTTTAGCATGTCATATTTTAATGAGTGCTCACAATCATGAAAGATGTCCAAGATAGTATATTCATATGTGAAGACCTCTCTTTCTTTGTTACTTCCTATTAATTGCAACGATGACCAAAACTATGTTTGTCACCTCTCAACAACTTTTATTCATCATACTCTTTATATATGAAGTCATTACTCTCCATAAGATCCATATGATCTCTTTGTTTCTTTTTATTCTTCTCTTTTATTTTATTTCTTCAAGATCATAGCAAGATAAACAAGCCCTTGACTCAACACTAATCTTTATTATATATAGCTCACAGACTCGATTACATAGAGGGATCATAAAGCAAAACTCAAAACTAGATCATACTAAAACTTTTATTCTACTAGATCAAGATATTACCAAAAGGATCGAACTAAGGAAAACGGTAAAGATAAGAGTGTGATGGTGATACGATACCGGGGCACTCCCCCAAGCTTGGCAGTTGCCAAGGGGAGTGCCCATACCCATGTGATTATATCTCTTTTGCCGGTGAAGGAGATGGAGTTGTTGATGATGTAGGCTTGTCGTCCCTCTTCCAAGGCATAAGCTCACCATCATAGAAGGATGATCGAGTCTCCGGGATCCTTAAATCTGCAGCCAAACTCATCCTCTTGAATCTATATTCATACTCACAGTTTTGGTTTTGCAGGTCGTAGATCTGGGCTTGGAGGTGCTCGCTTTTCTCTTGAAGCTTGAAGATGGCCTCCCCAATGTTCTGGCCTCCAGCTTGTGGTTGTTGGCTAGCTCCGTGATCATTAGGTGGTTGGTGTCCAATCCACGTACCACCATCTCCAGGCACTTGAAAACTTAATTGTTGCTCCATTGCCTCAAGCCTTGTCTCCACGCTTCCGGTCCTCCTTGGTCCCTCAACATCGCAGATGTGCAGGACCCCCTCACGCATCTCAATGGTTTGAGGATGTTGCAGCACTTCCGCGAGGTAGGGGTTGATGACCTTCTCGAAGAACTTGTCCTTGGGGGCATTTGGAGACATCATGGTGATCTATATCTGTCAGAAAACAGCTCGAAACAAGAACGGAGGATAATTGCGTGATACGGTGGTCAAAACCTTCGGGAGATTATATAATGAATTTTTACCGACCAAAAGAAGTATCGTGCAAGAAAACGGAGTCCGGAGAGCACACGAGGTGCCCACGAGGCAGGGGGCGCGCCCTCCACCCTCGTGGATGCGTCGTGTCCTTCCCGGACTTCTTCTTATTTTCCAATTTTCTTAAATATTCCAAAACAGAGAAAAATTACCATTAGAACTGTTTTGGAGTCGGTTTACTTACTGTACCACATACCTATTCCTTTTCGGAGTCTGAAACGTTCCGGAAAGTGTCCCTTATGTATTCCTCCGGGGTTATGGTTTCAATAATATTGGTTTCAACATTTATAGGAGTACTTGAGATATAATGTTTGATTCTTTGACCGTTCACCACCTTCGGATTTGTGCCTTGGAAGTTGTTGATTTTTATGGCACCGGAACGATAGACCTCCTCGATAACGTAAGGACCTTCCCATTTAGAGAGAAGTTTTCCTGCAAAAAATCTTAAACGAGAGTTGTATAGCAAAACATAATCACCTACATTAAATTCACACTTTTGTATCCTTTTGTCATGCCATCTTTTAACTTTTTCTTTAAACAGTTTGGCATTCTCATAGGCCTGGGTTCTCCATTCATCAAGTGAGATAATATCAAATAACCTCTTCTCACCAGCAAGTTTGAAATTATAATTGAGCTCTTTAATAGCCCAATATGCCTTATGTTCTAGCACGAGAGGTAAGTGACATGCTTTACCATAAACCATTTTATACGGAGACATACCCATAGGATTTTTATATGCAGTTCTATATGCCCATAATGCATCATCAAGTTTCTTGGACCAATTCTTTCTAGATCTATTAACAGTCTTTTGTAATATTAATTTAAGCTCTCTATTACTCAATTCTACTTGGCCAATAGATTGTGGGTGGTATGGAGATGTAATTATATGGTTAACATCATACTTAGCGAGCATCTTACGAAAAGCACCATGAATAAAATGTGAACCACCATCAGTCATTAAATATCTAGGGACTCCAAACCTCGGAAAAATAACTTCTTTAAGCATCTTAATAGAGGTGTTATGATCAGCACTACTAGTTGGAATAGCTTCTACCCACTTAGTAACGTAATCAACAACAACTAAAATATGTGTATACCCATTGGAGGAAGGAAACGGTCCCATACAATCAAAGCCCCAAACATCAAATGGTTCAATAACGAGTGAATAATTTATAGGCATTTCTTGACGTCTACTAATACTACCAATTCTTTGACATTCATCACAAGATAAGACAAACTTACAGGCATCTTTAAAGAGAGTAGGCCAATAAAAACCGGATTGCAATACCTTATATTCAGTTCTATCTCTAGCGTGGTGTCCTCCATAAGCCTCGGAGTGACACTTGCGTAGGATCTATTCATGTTCATGCTCAGGTACACATCGTCTAATAACACCATCTACTCCTTTATAAAGGTGTGGGTCATCCCAGAAGTAATGTCTTAAATCATAGAAGAACTTTTTCTTTTGCTGGTATGTGAAACTAGGTGGTATAAATTTAGCAACAATGTAATTGGCATAATCAACATACCATGGAGCAGTACGAGAAGCATTTATGACAGCTAGTTGTTCATCAGGAAAGCTATCATCAATAGGTAGTGGGTCATCAAGAACATTTTCTAACCTAGACAAGTTGTCTGCAACAGGGTTCTCAGCTCCCTTTCTATCAATAATATGCAAATCAAATTCTTGTAGCAAGAGAACCCATCTAATAAGTCTAGGTTTAGCATCTTTCTTTTCCATAAGATATTTAATAGCAGCATCAGTGTGAATAGTTACTTTAGAATCAACAATATAGGGTCTGAACTTATCACAAGCAAATACAAATGCTAAGAATTCTTTTTCAGTAGTAGCATAATTTCTCTGGGCATTGTCTAGAGTTTTACTAGCATATTGGATAACATTTAATTTCTTATCAACTCTTTGTCCTAGAACAGCCCTGAGGGAATCCTGGATTAGGGGGTGTCCGGATAGCCGGACTATACCTTCGGTCGGACTCCTGGACTATGAAGATACAAGATTGAAGACTTCGTCCCGTGTTCGGAAGGGACTTTCCTTGGCGTGGAGGGCAAGCTTGGCGATACAGATATGTAGATCTCCTACCATTGTAACCGACTTTGTGTAACCCTAACCCTCTCCGGTGTCTATATAAACCGGAGGGTTTTAGTCCGTAGGACAGAATACAGAACAACAATCATACCATAGGCTAGCTTCTAGGGTTTAGCCTCTCTGATCTCGTGGTAGATCTACTCTTGTACTACCCATATCATCAATATTAATCAAGCAGGACGTAGGGTTTTACCTCCATCAAGAGGGCCCGAACCTGGGTAAAACTTCGTGTCCCTTGCCTCCTGTTACCATCCGGCCTAGACGCACAGTTCGGGACCCCCTACCCAAGATCCGCCGGTTTTGACACCGACATTGGTGCTTTCATTGAGAGTTCCTCTGCATCGTCGCCGTCAGGCTTGATGGCTCCTACGATCATCAATAGCGATGCAGTCCAGGGTGAGACCTTCCTCCCCGGACAGATCTTCGTCTTCGGCGGCTTCGCACTGCGGGCCAATTCACTTGGCCATCTGGAGCAGATCGAAAGCTACGCCCCTGGCCGTTAGGTCAGATTTGGAAGTTTAAATTACACGGCTGACGTCCGCGGGGACTTGATCTTCGACGGATTCGAGCCACTGCCGAGCGCGCCGCACTGTCATGACGAGCATGATCTAGCTCTACCGCCGAACGGTGCCCTGGAGGCCGCACCCACATCGGCTTCGACCCTTAATTCGGAGCCAACTGCGCTGATCGAGGATGGGCAATTGGACGCCACCTCGGGGGGCTGCGATCCCAACGGCGATCAAGCCGAACACCAGCCCCGCACTCCGTGAGACTCGTGACTCCAAGGAGCCGGACTCCTCTCCGGACTCCGAACCCTCCGCGCCCCTGCCGATCGAATCCGATTGGGCGCCGATCATGGAGTTTACTGCCGCGGACATCTTTCAGCACTCGCCTTTCGATGATATTCTGAAGACACTAAAGTCTCTCTCTTTATCTGGAGAGCCTTGGCCGGATTATGGTCAGCAAGGTTGGGATATGGACGATGAAAAAATTCAAAGCCCACCCACCACCCACTTTGTGGCCACTGTCGATGATTTAACCGACATGCTCGACTTCGACTCCGAAGACATCGATGGTATGGACGCCGATGAAGGAGACGATGAAGAACCAGTGCCTATTGGGCCCTGGAAAGCCACCTCGTCATATGACATATACTTGGTGGACACCCCAAAAGAAGGAGATGGCGATGAAACAGCGGAGGATGACCCCTCCAAGAAACAGCCTAAGCGCCGGCATCAGCGGCGCCGCTCAAAATCCTGCCAAAACAAATACGGTGATTCCAGCACGGGAGATAATAATACTCTGGAGAGTGCCGAAGAAAACCCCCTCCAGCAAGATTCAGCACAGGAGGATGGAGAAACCAGCCCTCATGAGAGAGCGGCAAACAGAGAGGTCGAGGACGATAATCATATGCCTCCCTCCGAAGACGAGGCAAGCCTCGACGACGACGAATTCGTCGTGCCAGAGGATCCCGTCGAGCAAGAGTGTTTTCAACACAGGCTTATGGCCACGGCAAGAAGCCTCAAGAAAAATAGCAACAGCTTAGAGCTGATCAAGATTTGCTAGTCGACAGATGGACTGAAGTCCTTGCGGCCGAAGAGCATAAACTCGAACGCCCCTCCAAGAGCTACCCAAAGCGCAGGTTGCTACCCCGATTAGAGGAGGAAGCACCTAAACCTACATCACCAGCACTTGATACGGCCGACCGGCCACCTCGTGGCCGTGACAGAGAGGACTCTCGGCCCTCCATTCAAGCCGCACCCCGTACCAAGGCACGGGAATATGCGCCGGACTTATGAGACATGCTGGAGGACAAGGCAAGGCAAACACGATCGATCTACGGATCGCGTGGGCACCCCACAGCTCGAGACGGTAACCGTCACGCTGGCCACAAATTCGGTAGGGCCGAACACAGTAGACAAAACTCATTGGAGCTACGTCATGATATCGCCCAGTACAGAGGCGCCACACACCCACTGTGCTTTACAGACGAAATAATGGATCATCAAATCCCCGAGGGTTTCAAACCCGTAAACATCGAATCATATGATGGCACAACAGACCCTGCGGTATGGATCGAGGATTATCTCCTTCATATCCACATGGCCCGCGGCGACGATTTTCATGCCATCAAATATCTCCCACTCAAGCTTAAAGGACCAGCTCGGCATTGGCTCAACAGCTTGCCAACAGGATCAATCAGTTGTTGGGAGGACCTAGAAGCCGCATTCCTTGACAATTTCCAGGGCGCTTATGTGCGACCCCCAGACGCCGATGACCTAAGTCACGTAATTCAGCAGCCAGAGGAATCGGCCAGGCAATTCTGGACATGGTTCCTAACAAAGAAAAATCAAATAGTTGACTATCCGGACGCTGAGGCCCTAGCAGCCTTCAAGCACAATATCCGTGACGAGTGGCTGGCCCGGCACCTTGGACAGGAAAGCCGAAATCCATGGCAGCACTCACGACACTCATGACCCACTTTTGCATGGGAGAAGACAGCTAGCTTGCTCGCAGCAACAATATGACCAAGAACCCTGGTAGTTCGGACACCAGGGACATTAGTGGCAGGTCGCGTCGCAACAAGCAGAAGCGCCGCATTAACGGCGACAATGCTGAGGATACGACAGTTAATGCCGGATTCAGAGGCTCTAAATCCGGTCAGCGGAAAAAGCCATTTAAAAGGAATCCTAGGGGCCCGTCCAGCTTGGAACGAATACTCGACCGCTTGTGCCAAATACATGGCACCCCCGAAAAGCCGGCCAATCACACCAACAGGGATTGTTGGGTGTTCAAGCAGGCAGGCAAGTTAAGCGCCAACAATGAAGACAAGGGGCTACATAGCGATGACGACGAGGAGCCCCGGCCGCCGAACAACAATGGACAGAAGGGTTTTCCCCCACAAGTGCGGACGGTGAACATGATATACGCCACCCACGTCCCAAAAAGGGAGCGGAAGCGCGCGTTAAGGGACGTATACGCGGTAGAGCCAGTCGCCCCAAAGTTCAACCCATGGTCCTCCTGCCCGATCACCTTTGATCGAAGAGACCATCCCACTAGCATCCGTCATGGCGGATTTGCCGCATTGGTTCTAGACCCAATTATTGACGGACTTCATCTCACTAGAGTCCTCATGGACGGCGGCAGCAGCCTGAACCTGCTTTACCAGGATACAGTGTGAAAAATGGGCATCGATCCCTCGAGGATTAAGCCCACCAAAATGACCTTTAAAGGCGTAATACCAGGTGTAGAGGCCAACTGTACAGGCTCATTCACACTTGAAGTGGTCTTCGGATCCCCAGATAATTTCCGAAGCGAGGAATTGGTCTTCGACATAGTCCCATTCCGCAGTGGCTATCATGCACTGCTCGGACGAACCGCATTCGCCAAATTCAATGCGGTACCGCACTACGCATACCTCAAGCTCAAGATGCCAGGCCCTCGTGGAGTAATTACGGTCAATGGAAACACCGAACGCTCCCTCCGAATGGAGGAGCACACGGCGGCCCTTGCAACGGAAGTACAAAGCAGCCTCTCCAGGCAGTTCTCCAGTCCGGCCATTAAACGCCCAAACACCGTCAAGCGCACCCGGAGTAACCTACAACAAGACCGCCTGGCACGTTCCGAGCAGGCGTAGCAATGTGGCCCCAACCCAACCCTAGAAAAAAGGCGACGCCAGTACTTCGCGTACATAATTACGCTCTAGAAATACCATGGGCACAGGGGGAGGGGCACCATCACGGCACGCCCAAAACACGGCTTAAACCGCACCAGGGGCTGCCGATTTTTTAATTTTCTCTTACTTTTAGGACTCCATTCTTCGGAAGGCCTGTTCGGCAGTTCAATTGCCGCACAAACGATGCAAGAACCAGGGAAGTAGACAAGCCATGCCGCATCACGGAACTCCCAGGTGGTCCCTATCACGAGTAGTATACCTGTTTTGCATACCATTCCACAGCCTACCCCTGGAACGGACATGTTAAATAGTCCAATCTTTTGCTTATCGCATTATTTGTATCGTTCTGCTTTGATCGCAGCCCTTTTTAATAAACAATGCATAGATTTTGTCTATTTTTGCATTACCTTTTTTACAAATATATGTTCCTTAACGACATGTTGCACCCGTACACTTTGGTACGGCCAAAATACACCAGGGGCTTTAGTACCCCTCAATATGGTGTGAGAAGTCTGAACACTTTAACAAGTGCGGCACCCCGAACTTATAACATTATATGCATCAGCTCCGAATCATGTCTTGGGTCAATAGTTTGGTTTGCCCGGCTCCTATGTTTTGGTGCCTTACGTTTCGTTATATCAGCTAAGGTAGCACTAGGAGAACTACTGCGATTGTGCCCCAGTTGAGCTGGGTCGAGCACCTCAGTAGAGAAAGCTAAAACTAACTGTCATGATGAAGCGGGAGTTGGTCGCTGTTCGAGAGGTTTTTCGAGTCCCTAAAGACTTATGCCGCTTAGAGCGAGGAGTCGGCTCTGTCCGGCCAAGGCGTGGATAGCGCCCCGAACTCGGTCTTCCGAATACCAGGGGCTTCGCCGAAATTAAAAATTATAGAATTCTATGGCTAAGTGAGAGTGTTCAAGCATTATAGTCCGATTGCCTTGTTCGTTGTGCTGAGCGCCTCCCTCGAAGGACCCAAACATGGGAAAAAGAGCGCTCAGGTTTATCACCGAACACCCCAGCACTAGCGGCACGGGGGCAGAAGCCGATGACTCGCCATCTCTCAGAATTGATAAACAACCACATAGAAGGTAATATTTGAAATTCCAACAGCATTGCTTAGTGCATATGAACAAGTTTTCAGCGCACAGGACAAAACGAGCGAGTTTTACTCAAAGATTACATCCCTGGAACATTCATCCGCCATAAGGCAAGCACCCTTCAGAACATCCTTATAATAATTCTCGGGCTTGCGATGCTCTTTCCCCGGCGGTGGCCCGTCCTTCACAGGCTTCTCAGCATCCAGCTTGCCCCAGTGCACCTTAGCATGGGCAAGGGCCCTATGGGCACCTTCAATGCAGACGGAGCGCTTGATGACTTCGAGCCTTGGACAGGCCCCCACCAGCCACCACACCAGCCCAAAATAGCTCCCAGTCAGAGCCTCTCCAGGCCACAGCCGAACTATGAGGCCCTTCATGGCCTGCTCGGCCGCCTTGTGGAGCTCGACTAGTTGCTTCAACTGGTCACTCAGGGGCACGGGGTGTCCGGCCTCAGCATACTGAGACCAGAACACCTTCTCTGTCAAGCTGCCCTCCTCGGCTCGATAGAATGCGGCGGCATCGGACACGCTACGGGGAAGATCTGCGAAGGCTCCTGGAGAACTCTGGATTCAGGTAAGTAACAAGTAACTCACGTTTACATGTTTACTTTGCATAAAGAATGCCTTACCCGCCGCTATCTTCTTCACCACATCCAACTCCTGGAGGGTCTTCTGGGATTCGACCTTGGCAGACTTGGCATCTTTAATAGCCACCGCGAGCTCGGACGCTCGCGTCTTTGAGTCAAGCTCCAAACTCTCATGTTTTTTCATGAGAGCCTGGAGCTCTTGCCGCACCTTGCCAACCTGGGCCTCGTACTTCTCCCGCTCGGTGCGCTCCATGGCCGCCCCCTTCTCGACCTCGACCAGTGCTTGCTTAAGGGTCACCACCTCAGACGTGGCCCCTACAATAGCCACGATAATCCTGTCATTTTTTGTAATTGCACCTTTTTTATATATATTTAAACAAGGTATTTCTTACCTTCCTTCTCCTCGAGCTGCTTCTTGGAACGCCTGAGCTCTTGCTTGGACCGCTCGAGGTTCTGCTTTAGCGTGTCTACTTCCGCAGTCAGTACGGCGGACGCCAGCAGAGAAGCCTACATACGCATATTGACTCCTTTTTATTAGACTCCTGCGAATTTTATTTGATCCTCTATTCGGCTTTTCTTCCCGAATGCCAAACAGAGCATCAGGGACTACTGTCTATGCGGTAATATTATTTGCACATTCTTTACTTACCTTAAAGCCTATTAAAAGGCTAGTACAAGCTTCAGTCAGTCCGCTCTTGGCGGACTGAACCTTCTGGACCACCGCACTCATAATGGTGCGGTGCTCCTCGTCGATGGAGGTGCCTTTGAGCACCTCCAACAGATTGTCCGGCGCCTCCGGTTGGACGGGGGTCACCGGCACGGTGGGCTTGCTCCTCTTGGAAGGAGGTCCCCCGCCGGACTCTGGAACCTTTGAAGGTTCCGGAGCGGTGTCCGGCCTAGAGCCGGACTTGGAGCCCTGGGGGGGTTTTATCCCCTTTACTCCTGGAGTCCGGGAGGTCGCCTTGCGGCACCTCCAGGACCACCTCCTCCCGGCTTGGAACCTGTTGAGACAACACTTCGGCGTCGTCCGTAGGGCGGGGGAGGAAGCCGTCAGAAGCGAATTCACATCCGACGAGTCCAGTGAACCGCTCGACGATGCGTCGAGCCGGTCTTTGGGTGGGCTGCATAATCATATTCGACATAAGGGAAGGTTGTGCAATAAAGGAATACTATGAATTACTCTGGTATCCGGATACTTATGATTTCGCCAGGGGCTTGGCCCTGAGCGGCCACTCTTCTCCGCCGTCGTCGGCGTCGGTGGAGTAGTCCGGGGGAAGGGTTCTTCCGTTCTTGGACCCTTCGGCCTCCCCAGTGAGGGCGGCCTTCCTTTTCTTCTCTCCTCCCGCTGGGGGGGGAGAGGTCTCTTCTTCCTCCTCCTCGTCTTCATGGGAGGAATGCGCCTTCGAGTCATCGGATGATGAACCCGACACCTCCTGGCGCCGGGCACTCTTTCGAGTCCCCGTGGCCTTCTTCGTGACCTTCTTCTCCGGCACCACATGGGGTGCCGGAACTAGCAGCTTCGCCAAGCGGGCATCGGCTGGGTCTTCGGGCAAAGGAGCCGAACAGTCGATCTGTCCGGACTTTGCCTGCCAAACCTGTCAAAGGTAACGGAGCTTAGATCCCGCATAGAGTTAAACTATGAAAAACTAATACCGTGCTAGCGTGACGCTGCGCGCTGAATCCGCGATCCTCGGTAGCGGATGCGGGAGCCTCGGCGCCCTTGAAAAGCACCTTCCAGGCATCTTCGTACGTCGTGTCGAAGAGCCTGCTCAGAGTTCGGTGCTGCGCCGGGTTGAACTCCCATAGATTGAAGGCCCGTTGTTGACACGGGAGGATCAGGCGGATGAGCATAACCTGGACTACGTTGACAAGCTTGAGCTGCTTGTCCACCAGGGTTTGGATGCATGTTTGCAGTCTAGTCACCTCTCCTTTGCTGCCCCATGACAGGCCCGTCTCTTTCCAGGACGTGAGCCGCGTTGGGGGTCCGGACCGGAACTCGGGGGCTGCGACCCACTCAGGGTCGCGCGGCTCGGTGATGTAAAACCACCCCGATTGCCACCCCTTCAGGGTCTCCACATAGGAGCCCTCGAGCCATAAGACGTTGGGCATCTTGCCCACCATGGCGCCTCCGCACTCCGCCTGGTTGCTGCACACCACCTTCGGCTTGACGTTGAAAGTCTTGAGCCATAGGCCAAAATGGGGGCGGATGCAGAGGAAAGTCTCGCACACGACGATAAATGCCGAGATGTTGAGGATGAAGTTCGGGGCCAGATCATGGAAATCCAGGCCATAGTAGAACATGAGTCCCCAGACGAATGGGTGGATAGGAAAGCCCAGTCCGCGGAGGAAGTGGGGAAGGAACACTACCCTCTCATGGGGCCTTGGGGTGGGGAGGAGCTGCCCCTCTTCGGGAAGCCGGTGCACGATGTCGTTAGACAAGTATCCGACCTTCCTCAGTTTTTTGATGTGCCCCTCCGAGACGTAGGAGACCATCCACTTGCCTCCCGCTCCGGACATGGCTGGAGAAGGTTGAGGTGGGGAGTGCGGACTTGGGCGCTGGAGCTCGAGTGCGCGAGAATGGATGGGTAGAGGAGGAAGAAGGCGTAGGTGAAAAGGTGGATCCTTATCCCCTTATATGGGTGGACGCAACTACGTGTCCCCACCAGCCTGGTAAAACTCGCTTATCTCCAAGCGCCGTAATCAATGGCGCGGTTGGGTTACCCACGCCCGTATTGATGAGAATCCCGGAATAAGGGGACACGATCTCTACTTTAACAAGACGTGCCAAGGAAACCGCCTCGCATGACGCGCTGAGGTGGGATAATAAAACGATTCGGATAAAGGCTTGGCCGTGGTGTGTCACACTACGGAATACGTCAGCATATTAGATTTGTGTAAATATTATTCTCTCTATGGCAATATGTGGTAACTTATTTTGTAGAGCCGGACACTATCTTTGTGTTCAAAATCTTCTATGAAGTACTTGGAGGAGGAACCCGCCTTGCAATGCCGAAGACAATCTGCGCGCCGGACTCGTCGTCATTGAAGCCTGGTTCAGGGGCTACTGAGGGAGTCCTGGATTAGGGGGTGTCCGGATAGCCAGACTATACCTTCGGCCGGACTCCTGGACTATGAAGATACAAGATTGAAGACTTTGTCCCGTGTCCGGAAGGGACTTTCCTTGGCGTGGAGGGCAAGCTTGGCGATACAGATATGTAGATCTCCTACCATTGTAACCGACTTTGTGTAACCCTAACTCTCTCCAGTGTCTATAAACCGGAGGGTTTTAGTCCATAGGACAGAATACAGAACAACAATCATAGCATAGGCTAGCTTCTATGGTTTAGCCTCTCTGATCTCGTGGTAGATCTACTCTTGTACTACCCATATCATCAATATTAATCAAGCAGGACGTAGGGTTTTACCTCCATCAAGAGGGCCCGAACCTGGGTAAAACTTCGTGTCCCTTGCCTCCTGTTACCATCCGGCCTAGACGCACAGTTCGGGACCCCCTACCCGAGATCCGCCGGTTTTGACACCGACAAGCCCCTACAGCATAATCACTAGCATCACACATAATTTCAAAGGGTAAATTCCAATCAGGTGGCTGGACAATAGGTGCAGAGATCAATGCTTTCTTAAGTATTTCAAATGCTTCTACACAATTATCATCAAAGACAAAAGGAATATCTTTTTCTGTAAGAGATTAGTCAGAGGCCTGGAGATTTTAGAGAAGTCCTTAATGAACCTCCTATAAAAACTGGCATGACCAAGGAAACTTCTTATACCTTTAATGTCCTTGGGACACGGCATCTTCTCAATAGCATCAACTTTAGCTTTATGAACTTCAATACCTCTTTCAGAAATTTTATGCCCCGAGACAATACCTTCATTAATCATAAAGTGGCACTTCTCCCAATTCAAGACAAGGTTAGTTTCTTCACATCTCTGCAAAACTTGATCAAGGTTGCTCAAGCAATCATCAAAATAGGATCCAAAAAACAGAAAAATCATCCATGAAAACCTCACAAATCTTCTCACAAAAGTCAGAGAATATAGCCATCATGCATATTTGAAAGGTAGCAGGTGCATTACATAAACCAAAAGGCATACGTCTATAAGCAAAGGTACAGAAAGGGCAAGTAAAAGTGGTCTTTTCTTGATCATCAGCCGATATAGGTATTTGAGAGAAACCAGAGTAACCATCTAGAAAGCAAAAATGTGTATGTTTGGATAATCTTTCTAGCATTTGATCAATGAAAGGCAGAGGGTAATGATCTTTTTAGTAGCTTTATTTAATTTTCGGAAATCAATTACCATCCTATAACCTATAACAATTCTTTGCGGAATCAATTCATCTTTATCATTAGGAACTACAGTAATACCTCCCTTCCTAGGGACACAATGGACATGACTTACCCACTAACTATGAGCAACGGGATAAATTATACCTGCTTCGAGGAGCTTTAATATCTCCTTTCTTACCACTTCCTTCATCTTAGGATTTAGTCGTCGTTGGTGATCAATAACGGGTTTGGCGTCTTTCTCCAAATTTATTTTGTGTTGACATAGAGTGGGACTAATGTCCTTAAGATCATCAAGAGTATATCCAATAGCAGCACTGTGCTTCTTCAGAGTTTTCAATAATTTCTTTTCTTCACGCTCTGAAAGGTTAGCACTAATAATAACATGATATTTCTTCTTTTCATCAAGATAAGCATATTTAAGAGTATCAAGTAATGGCTTAAGCTCAAACATGGGATCACCCTTGGGTGGAGGAGGATCCCCTAGGATTTCAACAGGAAAGTTGTGTTTTAGAATAGGTCCCTATTTAAAGAATACTTCATCTATTTCCCTTCTTTCATTCATAAACGTATCATTTTCATGGTCTAACAAATATTATTCTAAAGGATCACTAGGAGGCACGGCAATAGAAGCAAGACCAATGATTTCATCTTTACTAGGCAATTCCTCATCACGGGGTTGTCTACTAAATTTAGCAAAATTAAACTCATGAGACATATCACCCAAACCAATAGTAACAACATCCTTTTCGCAGTCTATTCTAGCATTAACAGTGTTCAAGAAGGGTCTACCAAATATAATGGGACAAAAGCTATCTTGTGGGGAACCAAGAACAAGAAAATCAGCAGGATATTTAACCTTCCCACACAAGACTTCAACATCTCTAGCAATCCCAATCGGTGAAATAGTATCTCTAGCTATTGGCAAGCTTAATGGTAACATCAATTTCTTCTATCTCAGCAGGTGCAATATCATGCATAATTTCTTTATATAAGGAATGAGGTGTTGCACTAGCACTAGCACCCATATCACACAAGCCATGATAACAATGATCTCCTATTTTAACAGAAATAACAGACATGCCTACCACAGGTCTATGTTTATCTTTAGCACCAGGTTTAGCAATTCTAGCAGTCTCATCACAGAAGTAAATAACATGCCCATCGATATTATCAGCCAAGAGATCTTTAACCATATCAATTTTAGGTTAAAATTTAACTTGCTCAGGGGGTTTGTGTGTCCTAATATTACTTTTGTTGACTACGGTTGAAGCTTTAGCATGATCCTTTATTCTAACAGGAAAAGGTGGTTTCTCAATATAAGTAGTAGGAACAACAGGATCATTATAAGTGATAGTCTTTTCTTCAACTTTAATAGGTGAAACTACTTTCACTTCAATGGGAGGATTATATTTAAACCACTTCTCCTTAGGGAGATCAACATGAGTAGCAAAGGATTCACAGAAAGAAGCTACTATCTCAGAGTCAAGTCCATATTTAGTGCTAAATTCACGGAAAACATCGGTATCCATAAAATATTTAACATAGTCAAACTTAGGTGTTATAATTGACTCCTTACCTTCGTCGAGGTCCCAATATTCAGAGTTGCGTTTAATTGTTTCCAATAAATCCCATTTGAATTCAATAGTCTTCATCATAAAAGAGCCAGTACAAGAAGTATCAAGCATGGAGCGGTTATTGAGAGAAAGCCGAGCATAAATTTTTTGAATAATCATTTCTCTTGAGAGCTCATGATTGGGGCATGAATATAACATTGATTTAAGCCTCCCCCAAGCTTGAGCGATGCTTTCTCCTTCGTGAGGCTAAAAATTATATATATAATTACGATCACGATGAACAAGATGCATAGGATAAAACTTCTGATGAAATTCCAATTTCAATCGGTTGTAGTTCCATGATCCCATATCATCACATAGCCTAAACCATGTCAATGCCTCCCCTTCAAAGATAAAGGGAAGACCTTCTTCTTGATAACATCATCGGTCATACCTGCAAGCTTAAATAATCCACAAACTTCATCCACATAGATTAAGTGTAAATCGGGATGCAATGTTCCATCTCCTGCAAAAGGATTAGCTAGCAGTTTCTCTATCATACCCGAAGGAATTTCAAATTAAACATTTTCAGTAGGTTCAGTAGGTTGAGGATCAACTCTTTGCTCTACTGGTCGGGGTAAAGATACCCCGAACAAGCCCCTCAAAGGATTATGTTCCATAGTAACAAGTGACAGTAAATTTCAGCACACTATATAAATTTTTCCTTACCAAATTCCACCTATCAAAGGCGCTTCACTCCCCGGCAACGACGCCAGAAAAGAGTCTTGATGACCCACAAGTGTAGGTGTAGCGACCCGACCCGAATGGGTCAAGTCTCTGTGCTTACGTGTCATCCCTGGATCGGTATGCTGACACACACAGTACTCGAAGGATTTATAACAGAGGTAAATCACATGTATAAAGTAACGTAAATACTATTACCTCAATCCAAATAGCGGAAGCAACAAGGTTGTGGATTCCCATCAACACCAACGGCAAAGTTGAGTGTAGAAATCGTAACCCTAACGTATCACTTACTCGTCGTAAGAAACCTGCAACATGAGACGTTGCAGCCCGAAACGGGTCAGTACATTGAATGTACTGGCAAATTCACACCATAGAGAAAATGATGAACAATGGCTATCACTATATGCATATATGGCTGGTGGAAAAGCTCTATGGTTATAAGGTTTTTGCGTAAAGCCAATTTTTCCCTACTGCAAAGGAATAAATTTATTTAACTATCATGGTGGTTGTGAAACATCGAGAATGGTTGACAGCATTCTCAATCCCAAATAAAAATAATTAAAACCCAACAACATTAATTAGAAGTAACATGTTGAGATTCACATGATATTCAAGTACTAGAGACTCAAGATGTCCATAACCGGGGACACGGCTAATCATGATTAGTTTGTACACTCTGCAGAGGTTTGCGCACTTTTCCCCACATGACTCGATCGCCTCCGTTTGTTTTCACGCACTACATGGTGTTTGAGAAATGGATGACCGAGACATAGTCTTTCAGAAGCGCTAGCACCTTACATGTGGGGTAGACCGTACCACCTACAACCCCTACATCTGCTAGTCCACCCCGTAAGAGTTCGCACAACTTAGTCAACTATGCCAGAGCCCATAGTAGCATGTGGCTGCACACGGAAGTTTCTAGCATGAATTACCTTATGATCCCTTTGAGCCTGGGTGGCAGTCCGAAAAAAAAACAGGCAAGTCCTGATAGACATCAGGTGCCTCAATCCACCCAGATGTGTGTTTAAGTTGCCACCTTAGATAAACCATTAAAATTATTACTCACATCTGTCATGGATATCACTCACCCAATCCACGTCTACTAGCATAGCATGGCATAATAAGCAAACGTAGAAGTAACTCCCAAGGGTTTGATAATAATACAGGTAATAGGTACTACCTCATCTACTTCCCATCCCACAGTTTAATTAGATCCTAATCATGCAATGTGTGAGGATTGATCTAATGCAATAAAACTGGGTTGTAGAAAAGGTATGATCAAAGTGTGAACTTGCCTGCAATGTTGATGAAGATGATTCGCACTCAAAACTCGTGATAGATCTACTCGTCACACTCCGGTCAATCTATCGTAAGCAAACAATAGTAACCACACAATAAGTACTCATCTAATGCACAAGTAAAACTCGAACAAGAGAACGAACCAGATAGTTCAACTTAAGAACTCCGGTTGCAAAGAAAGAACGAACCGAACAAGGAAATGGAAAACAAACGGCGGAAGAAAACAACTCGGCTCTAGCAAGTTGAAACTAGGTCAAAATTTTACAGTAGCAAAAACTTGTTCAAGTTGATTAGATGGAACGGCAGTTTCGAGACAAAACTCCAGGCGCTTGAATCACCTGATTCCGATAAACGGGCGAGAAGATAAACTAGAACGAAGATCGGATCTGAGATCGCGATCGCGGAATAATTCCGACGAGAAGAAAAAGAAGAACGGTTAAACGAACAGGCGTCGTTAACCGGGAATAATCGGTGATCACGTTCGTTGAGACGAACGGTCCGAAAGAAGAACGAAAACTAATCTAGGGTTTCGGAAAAAGAGATCGAAACGAAAAACCGATCTAGAACACCGGAACGGTTTAGCGAAAAACCGGAAAGAAAATGAATCGGAGAGAAAACGGAACGATCTTCTAGAAGAAAAATCGAACCGGGGAAGAAAAGAGACGCGGCGCGGTACCTCCAGCGAGGGGCTCCGGCGAACGGTGGCGTAAGGCGGCGGCGGTGGTGGTGTAGGGCGGCGGTGGGTGAGGCGGCGCGGTGTGGCGCGGCTTGGGAGGAGAGGGGCTTTGATTTGATGTTTAGAGGGGGGGGGGTCTTGGGGTATTTATATTGGTGAGGGGAGAGATTACTTGGGGTAGGGGACAAGAAATAGAATAGGAAAAAGAGTAGGAAAAAGAGTCCTAGAAGAAAAACGTAACAAAGGAAAGAGGAGGGGGCTACCCTAGAATCCTTTTAGGATTCGTAGAGTAAGAGGTGGCGGCCTGGGGCGCTCCTGGCGCCTGGCGCTGCGCTGCGCGCAGGGAGGCTGCGGCTTGGCTTGGGCCTTTGGCCCGGCTGGGCCTTGGTCCAGTTTTTTCTTTTTTTGTTTTTTCTTTTAAATAATTCCGCGCGCAGAAAAACAAAGAAAAAGAAAACTAAACGAACTCCAAAAAACCTAAAGTCAATTTTCCCCGACTCCTAAAAATGAGTCGAACAAAATGAACTTTTCTCCGGGCCTAAAATGCAATTTTCGAAAACGCGCATTTTTCCATATCCAAATAAAATGCGAATAAACACCGGAAAACAAAATTTGTTTTATCCATTAGATCTTCATTTTTCCTATATTTTGCGAAAGTCATATTATTCCCTCTCTTATATTTTTTTTGACGTCGGAAAATAATTGAAGATGAAATAAATAAATCAAATGATCCTCTTTTCCAATTCGAGAAAACTCTCAAATAAGAAAATAACGAAATCTCCAACTCTCTCCGAAGGTCCTTGAGTTGCGTGAAATTTCTAGGATCGACCAAAAAGCAAGAAAATAAGATATGCATGATGATCTAATGTATTCCAATTTGAAAAAAATAAATTCAAAAGAACTTTGAATTTAATTCTTTGAAACTCCCAACTCATATTTCATAATTTGAAGAAGTCATTTTATCTTCTCTCGTGAAAATCATTGAGTTGCTTAAAGTTTCTGAATTGGAAATATTTCCCAATGGAATTCAAATATTTTTTCAAACACCCTTTTCATTTTAAATGGAAGAAGTCATGTTATCTTCTCTCTAGGGTTTTGTATTTGAAAAGAATTTTAATTCATGAAGATCAGAAAACAAATATGAAAGTTTGGGAAAGTCCTTTTGTTCCCTCTCCTTTAACTTTCAAAAGTTTCGAATTTCACTCATTTTCAGCCAATCAATCAAACAGTCAATCAACTCTATCTATTTATGATAACATTCCAAAATTTGGAATTTTGGGATGTTACAAACCTACCACCTTTAAAAGGAATCTCGTCCTCGAGATTCAGAGAGGCTAGCAAGAAATAGGTTAGGGTTTGGGGGTCTCCTCAAAATCCATCGATCATCAAAGGGGTCTGGGGTGCTACCACCCTTAGAAACATGGTTACGGTCCCATCATTACTCTTAGACTCCATCCTTATTCTTGACGGGGCCGGTCTTCTCAGATTCTCGGCAAATTCCTTCTCTGGGCTCTTCCAGTAGTGGCATAACATTTTCCTCATTTCTTCTGTCCTTTCCTCTTGGTAAGGTTATTCCGAGATTGGGTCTTCTTAGCTGACGGGTCTGGCGCCAATACTAAACAACTATCGATATCTCGTGGTGGTCAACAATTTGTGGTTTCTCCTACAGGAAATGGGTCTAGGTGATCCTCTCCGTATAACCTACGGTTGGCACAACTGCCGTGTACAAGGGAAAAATACTTATACCATTCTAAGGTTTAACAAGGTTTAATATCGTCGTCTCTCTACTATAGGCAAGTCACTCAGATTTACCATCCCATATAGCAAGGCGAATAATAAGAGTAAGTCGGTATGGTGATCAATCCATCCCGCACCCAAATCATTACCTTGTATACAGTTTAGCGAATCTCGCATTCTAACACTCGGTCATCCTCACAAGCATTGCAGAATTTCTCTTGTTGACGAACCAAGTTCAGATAAATCCATAGATTCTGCAAGCCAAACAACCATCTATCGTTCCTTCACAACTCTCAGGTTTTGCGTAAACTCCTATAAGATCGTCTGTCGATAAACGTCGTATCTTCCTCCAGGGTTTTTCCTTCAGCAAGAATGTGCTTGCTTCTTGGCAGGTACTGGGGCCTGTGGGTTATGGCCCATCTCATCACTTGCAAACCTTGAACTCTTCATCGGGGCAGCGGATCTCTAATCCAACATCCAACTTCCAGCTTTCCCAGTATACTTAAATCCATCCAATTGTATTGTCTTCCTTCCTTCTATTGGCTCCAAACTAGGACATGTTTACTCAGACTCATCATGGAGTTTTCCATTGATCCATATTTCCAACATCATACCTCCTTTATATCCAATAGTACTTCGTCTCTTCATCCTCGTGGGATATCCCTCATACCGAGGTAAAAACTTATACTTATGAAGTCCGTATTCCATTTCGTGGAATATCATTATCCTTTCCGCGGTCAAGCGTCCTTACAGGGGAATATTGGCCATCTCTGCATGGCACTTCTTCAACAGGGAAACGTGAAACACATCTTGAACTCCTGACAGTCCTTCGGGTAACTCCAACTTGTAGGCCACTTCTCTCATACGCTCCAAAACTCGGTATGGTCCTACAAATCTCGGGGCTATCTTTACCTTAACTCCAAATCGTTTAACTCCTCGCAGAGAAAACACATGAAGACATACTTTGTCTCCAATATCATAGACTACCTCCTTGAGTTTGTGAGTCTACATAACTCTTCTGCCTGGACTGAGCTACCTTCAGTCTATCTCGAATCAACTTAACATTCTCTTCCGACTCCTTTGGTCCAAACAACTGTCGGTCTCCAACTTCATCCCACATACTCTTGGGGCATCACACATATCGAGACAAAACTCGTATTCATTTTGTCAGAAATCCATTACAGGGTACTACCACCCTTAAAATGCACAAATCTTCCATAGACCATATTTCTTTTATCCTCAGAATGGCCAAAATTCTCCTTCATAGAGTAACAACTCATAAAATCCATATCAGTACCAACGATGCTACTTTATTGATTCTCAAATTATTACAATCTCCTGTTTTTCCATTACATGCCTCAACTCAACACCTCAATATAAAGGAAAATGTCCTCACTACTACGACTATATTTCTTCTGTTACAAACTCAACTACTTATCACAAGTCTCCTTCTCCTTCGGACAATCTCTGGCAAAGTGCCCTGCTTTATTACAACTAAAACATATTACTTCTGACAAGTATCGAGGTTTCCTTTTTGGGCATTTGTTGAGGTAGTGCCCTGACTCCTTGCACCCATAACAGATGACATGACTCAGATCCTTCCCAGAATCCAATCTACTTCTCTTTTTGGACTTTTCCATTCCAATCAGGGCTTCTATTTCCTGTGGGTCATACTCTACTTCCTCAGCCGGGAATTCTACTAGATTCCCATTCATACAATTTTGGGAGATGTGTCCTTCTTCTCCACATGAATAGCAAGACTTGGTGCAGGGTTTAATTGGTTCTTCTTTGGGTATGTCCTCCACATCTTCCTTCATCACAGGTTCTTCTAAACTTTCCATAAGGGCTCCTCTCGGTACTTCTTTCTTCTGCTGGATGGTTCTTTGTACCAAAATGTGACACTGAGCAGGGTAGTGGGTAGTCCCTTCACACAAGAAACAAGTAATCTGCCTATTTGGGCATTCTTCAACTGGGTGACTTCCTTCACAATTAGGGCACTCATCCTTGTGTTCTTTATGGGTGTGTCTGATTTCTCCACAAATCTTGCATGCACAAGGTTTCTTCATATACTTTCCATAAGGCTTCAATTTCTGGGACGCAAACTGAGACTTTAGCAAAGTCAACTTAAATTCTTTCCAAGTGGTTACTCCTTGCCATCCATTCGTGGTTTGGTACATCCTCCACCAAGTAGTGGCACCTCTTTCAAAGCACTGAAGAGCATGCTGGGTCATATCCTTTCCAACTATAAGGTTGTTCTCCATATGATCCTCCATGTTCTGAATCCATCGATCTGTCTCCAATTGACTCATCGGTCCAAAAAATACAAGCTCATCTCCATTCATCATCTATTGGGTCCATGGGTTTGGGGTGAGATGAGAGAGATAGAGAGGGATACACACAATGCAAACAACAGTTTTGAAAAGACAGATTTTATTGTGGCTGTCGGAAAAACAACAAACAAATGACAGCTCACAATCGTCGCATCTAACGTAGGTGTATAACAGGGGGTTGGTCTCCTAAGGTCAACGTCGCCAAACTTCTTCAAGTCTTGTTCATGCCTCCAATGGCTTCTTCCGATCGTGCTTGTCCTCTCAAGTTCTTTTGCCAGATCATCTCTGTTGACGTGAAATCTCTCGTGACATCCTTTAATATTTTGGAGTTGCATTTCAAACTTCTGGTTTCAACATTGGCATGAACCATGATACTACTGTCCTTCCGTTCCTGACGAATCTTCGGTATCTCGAGGTTTTTCTATTCTAGCTTGGCTACTTCAGCTTCTTGCACCTAAATTCTTCACGAAATGCTTCCCTGTCAAAATACGGCTTCCTGGAGCTCTATTTTAACTTCTTGATGTACTACTCCAGATCCTGGTGATACACTGGCTAAGGTTAAAACTTCATCTTACTAATAGGTGCTCCATCAGCCTTCTTCCATCAAATCCATTCTGAAGACTTGCATCCTTAACTCAGCACGGTGACAATAGCATTAGTGGGTGATGACATCACGGATAACCGTGTTTCTGCCCTTGTCATTGCCATGAGCTATCTTCCATAGTTGATATCCCCTGCCTTAGGGTTTTCTTCGAGTTCTCGTGCTCCTTGTTTCAGTCTTTCTTCAATACACCTTGATCTCGGGTATTGACAACTTCCATAATCTGCCAAGTTCCATAAGGGTAGCCTTCCTAGGTCATACAAATCTGAGAATTCTTCAGAGCCTACAAATTCTACTTGTCTTCAGAGTCTTCACAGTTGTAGTTTCCATTATCATAATGTATGGTAAAATCTCCTTCATTCCATAGTGGTCTCAGTTGTCCGATATCTTGTACTTCTTGGAGTGGTCTCATCCGTTGAATCTTCGAATGGTCAAAAGGGGAAAAGGGTATGGTCTCACTAAAGAGAATTTTGAATAAGCTCAGAAGAAAAGAGAGGTAAAAGATCTTTTTGAAAAGAAAAAGTTGTAGAGAAAAATCTTTGCTATGGGCTTGCCAGTTTCTAGGGTCACGTCCTACAGTCAACATGTGCTCTGATACCATCTTGTAGCGACCCGACCCGAATGGGTCAAGTCTCTGTGCTTACGTGTCATCCCTGGATCGGTATGCTGACACACACAGTACTCGAAGGATTTATAACAGAGGTAAATCACATGTATAAAGTAACGTAAATACTATTACCTCAATCCAAATAGCGGAAGCAACAAGGTTGTGGATTCCCATCAACACCAACGGCAAAGTTGAGTGTAGAAATCGTAACCCTAACGTATCACTTACTCGTCGTAAGAAACCTGCAACATGAGACGTTGCAGCCCGAAACGGGTCAGTACATTGAATGTACTGGCAAATTCACACCATAGAGAAAATGATGAACAATGGCTATCACTATATGCATATATGGCTGGTGGAAAAGCTCTATGGTTATAAGGTTTTTGCGTAAAGCCAATTTTTCCCTACTGCAAAGGAATAAATTTATTTAACTATCATGGTGGTTGTGAAACATCGAGAATGGTTGACAGCATTCTCAATCCCAATTAGAAATAATTAAAACCCAACAACATTAATTAGAAGTAACATGTTGAGATTCACATGATATTCAAGTACTAGAGACTCAAGATGTCCATAACCGGGGACACAGCTAATCATGATTAGTTTGTACACTCTGCAGAGGTTTGCGCACTTTTCCCCACATGACTCGATCGCCTCCGTTTGTTTTCTCGCACTACATGGTGTTTGAGAAACGGATGACCGAGACATAGTCTTTCAGAAGCGCTAGCACCTTACATGTGGGGTAGACCGTACCACCTACAACCCCTACATCTGCTAGTCCACCCCGTAAGAGTTCGCACAACTTAGTCAACTATGCCAGAGCCCATAGTAGCATGTGGCTGCACACGGAAGTTTCTAGCATGAATTACCTTATGATCCCTTTGAGCCTGGGTGGCGGTCCGAAAAAAAACAGGCAAGTCCTGATAGACATCAGGTGCCTCAATCCACCCAGATGTGTGTTTAAGTTGCCACCTTAGATAAACCATTAAAATTATCACTCACATCTGTCATGGATATCACTCACCCAATCCACATCTACTAGCATAGCATGGCATAATAAGCAAACGTAGAAGTAACTCCCAAGGGTTTGATAATAATACAGGTAATAGGTACTACCTCATCTACTACCCATCCCACAGTTTAATTAGATCCTAATCATGCAATGTGTGAGGATTGATCTAATGCAATAAAACTGGGTTGTAGAAAAGGTATGATCAAAGTGTGAACTTGCCTGCAATGTTGATGAAGATGATTCGCACTCAAAACTCGTGATAGATCTACTCGTCACACTCCGGTCAATCTATCGTAAGCAAACAATAGTAACCACACAATAAGTACTCATCTAATGCACAAGTAAAACTCGAACAAGAGAACGAACCAGATAGTTCAACTTAAGAACTCCGGTTGCAAAGAAAGAACGAACCGAACAAGGAAACGGAAAACAAACGGCGGAAGAAAACAACTCGGTTCTAGCAAGTTGAAACTAGGTCAAAATTTTACAGTAGCAAAAGCTTTTTCAAGTTGATTAGACGGAACGCCGGTTTCGAGACGAAACTCCAGGCGCTTGAATCACCTGATTCCGATAAACGGGCGAGAAGATAAACTAGAACGAAGATCGGATCTGAGATCGCGATCGCGGAATAATTCCGATGAGAAGAAAAAGAAGAACGGTTAAACGAACAGGCGTTGTTAACCGGGAATAATCGGTGATCACGTTCATTGAGATGAACGATCCGAAAGAAGAACGAAAACTAATCTAGGGTTTCGGAAAAAGAGATCGAAACGAAAAACCGATCTAGAACACCGGAACGGTTTAGCGAAAAACCGGAAAGAAAATGAATCGGAGAGAAAACGGAACGATCTTCTAGAAGAAAAATCGAACCGGGGAAGAAAAGAGACGCGGCGCGGTACCTCCGGCGAGGGGCTCCGGCGAACGGCGGCATAAGGCGGCGGCGTTGGGCGGCGGCGGTGGTGGTGTAGGGCGGCGGTGGGTGAGGCGGCGCGGGGTGAGGCGGCGCGGTGTGGCGCGGCTTGGGAGGAGAGGGGCTTTGATTTGATGTTTAGAGGGGGGGGGTCTTTGGGTATTTATATTGGTGAGGGGAGAGATTACTTGGGGTAGGGGACAAAAAATAGAATAGGAAAAAGAGTAGGAAAAAGAGTCCTAGAAGAAAAACGTAACAAAGGAAAGAGGAGGGGGCTACCCTAGAATCCTTTTAGGATTCGTAGAGCAAGAGGCGGCGGCCTGGGGCGCTCCTGGCGCCTGGCACTGCGCTACGCGCAGGGAGGCTGCGGCTTGGCTTGGGCCTTTGGCCCGGCTGGGCCTTGGTCCAGTTTTTTCTTTTTTTTGTTTTTTCTTTTAAATAATTCCGCGCGCAGAAAAACAAAGAAAAAGAAAACTAAACGAACTCTGAAAAACCTAAAGTAAATTTTCCCCGACTCCTAAAAATGAGTCGAACAAAATGAACTTTTCTCCGGGCCTAAAATGCAATTTTCGAAAACGCGCATTTTTCCCTATGCAAATAAAATGCGAATAAACACCGGAAAACAAAATTTGTTTTATCCATTAGATCTTCATTTTTCCTATATTTTGGGAAGTCATATTATTCCCTCTCTTATATTTTTTTTGACGTTGGAAAATAATTGAAGATGAAATAAATAAATCAAATGATCCTCTTTTCCAATTCGAGAAAACTCTCAAATAAGAAAATAACAAAATCTCCAACTCTCTCCGAAGGTCCTTGAGTTGCGTGAAATTTCTAGGATCGACCAAAAAGCAAGAAAATAAGATATGCATGATGATCTAATGTATTCCAATTTGAAAAAAATAAATTCAAAAGAACTTTGAATTTAATTCTTTGAAACTCCCAACTCATATTTCATAATTTGAAGAAGTCATTTTATCTTCTCTCGTGAAAATCATTGAGTTGCTTAAAGTTTTTGAATTGGAAATATTTCCCAATGGAATTCAAATATTTTTTCAAACACCCTTTTCATTTTAAATGGAAGAAGTCATGTCATCTTCTCTCTAGGGTTTTGTATTTGAAAAGAATTTGAATTCACGAAGATCAGAAAACAAATATGAAAGTTTGGGAAAGTCCTTTTATTCCCTCTCATTTAACTTTCAAAAGTTTCGAATTTCACTCATTTTCAGTCAATCAATCAAACAGTCAATCAACTCTATCTATTTATTATAACATTCCAAAATTTAGAATTTTGGGATGTTACAGTAGGGGATCTATCGTAGTCCTTTCGATAAGTAAGAGTGTCGAACCCAACGAGGAGCAGAAGGAAATGACAAGCGATTTTCAGTAAGGTATTCTCTATAAGCACTGAAATTATTGGTAACAGATAGTTTTGTGATAAGATAATTGGTAACGAGTAACATGCAATAAATTAAATAAGGTGCAACAAGATGGCCCAATCCTTTTTGTAGCAAAGGACAAGCCTGGACAAACTCTTATATAAAGGAAAACGCTCCCGAGGACACGTGGGAATTATCGTCAAGCTAGTTTTCATCACGCTCATATGATTCACGTTCGGTACTTTGATAATTTGATATGTGGGTGGACCAGTGCTTGGGTACTGCCCTTACTTGGACAAGTATCCCACTTATGATTAACCACAATTGCAAGCATCCGCAACTACAACAGAAGAATTAAGGTAAACCTAACCATAACATGAAACATATGGATCCAAATCAGCCCCTTACGAAGCAACGCATAAACTAGGGTTTAAGCTTCTGTCACTCTAGCAACCCATCATCTACTTATTACTTCCCAATGCCTTTCTCTAGGCCCAAACAATGGTGAAGTGTCATGTAGTCGACATTCACATAACACCACTAGAGGAAAGACAACACACATCTCATCAAAATATCGAACAAATACCAAATTCATATGACTACTTATAGCAAGACTTCTCCCATGTCCTCAGGAACAAACGTAACTACTCACAAATAATATTCATGTTCATAATCAGAGGGGTATTAATATGCATAATGGATCTGAACATATGACCTTCAACCAATTAAACCAACTAGCATCAACTACAAGGAGTAATCAACACTACTAGCAACCCACAGGTACCAATCTGAGGCATTGGGGCAAAGATTGAATACAAGAGATGAACTAAGGTTTGAGAGGAGATGGTGCTGGTGAAGATGTTGATGGAGATTGACCCCTTCCCGATGAGAGGATCGATGGTGATGACGACGGTGATGATTTCCCCCTCCCGGAGGGAAGTTTCCCCGGCAGAACAACTCCGCCGGAGCCCTAGATTGGTTCCGCCAAGGTTCCGCCTCATGGCGGCGGAGTTTCTTCCTGAAAGCTTGCTTATGATTTTTTTTCAGGGTAAAAGACTTCATATAGCTAGAGATGGGCATCGGAGGGCCATCAGGGGGCCCACGAGGTAGGGGGCGTGTCCAGGGGGGTAGGGCGCCCCCCACCCTCGTGGACGGTGGCTGGCCCCCTCTGGTATTTTCTTCGCTCAGTATTTTTTATTAAATCCAAAAATGACTTCCGTGAAGTTTCAGGACTTTTGGAGCTGTGCAGAATAGGTCTCTAATATTTGCTCCTTTTCCAGCCCAGAATTCCAGCTGCCGACATTCTCCCTCTTCATGTAAACCTTGTAAAAAAAGAGAGAAAAGGCATAAGTATTGTAGCATAACGTGTAATAACAGCCCATAATGCAATAAATATCAATATAAAAGCATGATGCAAAATAGACGTATCACATGTCATCTTACTTAATGCGTTACTCCGTTCTTTATGAACTTAATACTCTAGATGCATGCTGGAAAGCGGTCGATGTGTGGAGTAATAGTAGTAGATGCAGAATCGTTTCGGTCTACTTGACACAGACGTGATGCCTATATTCATGATCATTGCCTTAGATATCGTCATAACTTTGCGCTTTTGTATCAATTGCTCGGCAGTAATTTGTTCACCCATCATATTATTTTGCTATCTTGAGAGAAGCCTCTAGTGAGACCTATGGCCCCTAGGTCTATTGTCCATCATATAAGTTTCCGATCTACAATATTAGTTTCCGATCTACTATTTTGCAATCTTTTACTTTCTGATCTATAAACCAAAAATACCAAAAATATTTACTTTATCATTTATCTATCTCTATCAGATCTCACTTTTGCAAGTAATTGTGAAGGGATTGACAACCCCTTTATCATGTTGGGTGCAAATTGTTTGATTGTTTGTGTAGGTATTCGGTGATTTGTGCGTTGTCTCCTACTGGATTGATACTTTGGTTCTCAAACCGAGGGAAATACTTATCTCCACTTTGCTGCATCACCCTTTCCTCTTCAAGGGAAAAATCAACGCAAGCTCAAGAAGTAGCATCCTCATAATTAGAAGCCCAATATGGTTCTAATCTCCTCCCTCTAATTCTCCAGCGATGATTAGCTCTAGACGGCGAAGCACTGCCGGATCATGAAGACTGCACACTTCCAACCAAGTAGAGATATGGTACTTTCAGTCTTCGGTTCGATGGACTATTCATGGGCGGTTCGCGGGATCGTTCATCAATGGTTCGAGGGACTCCAAGTACGATCTACACCGACACGTTCTTCTTCCGTTGCAACTCGATGATGGCAACGATCGTGATCCGAACATGTTATGCATCTTCATATTGATCTTGGGTGTGTGTAGGATGCGATTTTTTTTGTTTTCTACTACGCTTCTAACATAAGAAACATGTGGTCGGCGGGCCATCCATTCAAGGAGAGGCCCGTGAACTGCTTTGAGTGAAAAAGGATCTTGAATCTAAACGAAAGCCAACTAAGAGGAGAACTCGCCTGCCAAGCCGAATACTATAGGCCAGAAACATCAGTCCGAGGATGGAGCTTCCGTCATTGGCTTTGAAGACATGTTTAGGGGCTATTGGCGGTGTCCTTAACTAGGGGGTGCCAACCGATGCAACCTAGAATCCCTGGGCCGAGCCTACGACCCACGGATCTCAAATAAGGGAGGACTCTGGAAGCCTCAAACTCAATCGTGTAGACGGATATTGCCGAAGACTTGCCATGTACTTCAAGGACGCTCCAAATGTCGGCGTGTTTATTCCTAGCTGGCAACTCACCATGTGTAACCCTAGATACCCCTGATGCCTATATAAACTAGAGGATTTAGTCCATAGATACATGATCACAATTACCAACCTTAGGGTTTAGAACACAACATACGATCTCGAGGTAGATCAACCTGTACTCGATACTCCATCATCAATATAATCATGTAGCACATAGGGTTTTACCTCTTCAAGAGGGCCCGAACATGGGTAAGCACTGTCTCCCTTGTCTCCTGTTCACCATCGTCCCAAGATCCACAGCTCGGAACCCCCTGTCCGAGATCTACCGCTTTTAGTACCGACAAGCACCCCCAGGTACCAATACGAGGTTTGATACAAAGATTAAACACACAAGATGAACTAGGGTTCATAGATGAGATGGTGCTGGTGAAGTTTTTGATGAAGATGATGATTCCCACGATGAGGAGAGCTTTTGCTGATGATGAAGGTTTCGATTTCCCCCTCTTGGAGGAAAGTATCACTGGCTGAATTGCTCCGCCGGAAAACAAAAGTGCTCTTCCCCTGGTTTCACCTTGAGATGGTGGCAGAAAGTCCCGAAACTCTTCTTCTTATTTTATTTTTCTAGGGCAAATGGCAATATATAGTAGAAGAATGTTGTGAGGGGACCTACGTCGGGTAGTATGCGTGGGATAACATGATCCATATTTGGTTAATCTCGTTGAATTTGAACTATTGTTGTACTAGACATATTTTCATGCTATTTATGGATGCTTTGTGATTTTTTCTATCCAAACCTTGATGAATTCCGTCGTGTTTGATGAAAATCGCTGGATTAGTTGAAATCTGGTTTGAAATGCATATGGATTGCCTTGAATGACCGGCTCCCAACCTCGGGTAATCAAGGGAGCTCCTAGTCAGCGCTGCAGGCGCCCGTTAACGAGCTGGCGCTTGCAGCGTCGCTGGCATGGGCCGGCCCAACGCGCCCTTGCACTCGTTCGCTTTTGAAGTAAAAATTCAATAAAACCTGAGGATAGCTGGGGATTCGAACTCTTGATCGCTTTGTAGCGAGTGCACCACACTAACCACCAGAACAAACTAACTTTCTTGTCTTCTACAAGAAAACAGTTCTAGTTAACCTTTTCATGCAGTAAAACATTAATATATACTCAATATAAATTATCTAAAAAAAACATAAATTCGAAAAAAAGTTCATCAAATTTTAAGCAAAGTTTAAAAAAATGAAAAAGGTTCATCGATTTTCAAAAAAAGTTCACCGAATTTGAAAAAAGTTCACCAAATTCGAAGAAAAGTTCATCGTATTCGAAAAAAAGTTCATCGAATTCAAAAAAAAGTTCATTAGATTCTAAAAAAGTTCATCGAATTCGAAAAAAGTTCATCGAATTCGAAAAAAGTTCATCGCATTTAGAAAAAGTTCATTGAATTTAAAAAAGTTCAAGTAATCTGAAAAAAGTTCATCAAATTTAAAAAAAGTTCATGTAATATGAAAAAAGTTCATCGAATTCAGAAAAAGTTTGCCAAATTTGAAAAAGTTCATGTAATCTGGAAAAAGTTCATCGATTTTAAAAAAATTGTTCATCGAATTTGAAAAAATTTCATGTAATCTAAAAAAAGTTCATCGAAATCAGAAAAAGTTCATCGAATTTGAATACAGTTCATGTAATCTGAAAAAGTACAACGATTTAAAAAAACATGACATTCTTTAAAAAAATCACGCATTAAAAAAACAAAAAAGAAAAAAAAGGGAAAAACGAATAAAACCGTCAAGAATTCGCGAACCAGAAGAAATAAAATTAAAAGAAAGAGCGACTTAACTTAGCACACAACAAGCGCCATGTCGTAGTGGTTGGAGCGCAGCAATCGTAACGAGTCCGGCGTGGGTTCGGTTCCAAGTTCTCTCACTTTTTAACGTTTCCACAAAACTAGAGTGGGCCGGCCCAGCTTGGACTGCTGCAGGCGCCCGTTTGCAAATTGCACTGTAACGGGCGCCTGCAGCGCTAAATAGGAAATGCCGGCAATCAAAATGAAGCTGGCGATATGAGCTGGATCCAGGGCGCAGGCAGAACGTACCACACCACAAGCCCAGCCCATACCAGCTTCCAGTGAGCTCAAGCCCACCCAGTGAATGGCAAACCCACCTGCGCCACCACTTCGCCACCACCGCTTCCCCCGATGCCGTCGTCGACGATCCGGAGCATCTCCATCACAGTATCTGACGACGACGGCGCCGCGGCGCCCCGGCGTACCCGCGCCGGTCGACGGAAGGTGGTGCGCAGCTTGGGGCAGCGCGCCGTGCGGCTCGTGGCCCGGTGGTGGCCTATCCTCCTGCTCCTCCCGGCCGTCGCGCTGCTACTCTTCGAGGCCTCCCGGCTCCGTGCCTCTCCGAGCCCCGCCCCGCCAGTATCGAGCAGCCTTGGCCGCCTAGACCCGACCACGCGCCTCGTCCATGGCGTGCGCGAGCGTGAGTCCCTTACTCTGTTTCGATCTACTCTAGCTCGTCCCCAAATTCCCCGTGCTCTTGTGGTTCCCAACTCCCAATAAAGTTTACCACGGATTTGAGAAATTGGACTGTAAGAGTCGGCTTTCGTAGTAATTTGATAATGCGAGTGCTGTATTGCAGAATGTGCTGAGATTATGGTGGTGTCTTAGACTACTTATCTGCACAAACCATTGGAAAGTATCATGGCAACTGGAGATTTGGACTTAGCAGATCGTGCACATTGGGAAATGGCCTTAATAGGATTATGATTCTCGAAGTCTTCTTAGTTTCTTACAAACCAGATGTTTGGATCTTGATAAGTCAAATCGCATGTCCATACTTAAGTAAAGTTGTTCCAAAAAATCAGAGAGCATGTATCATGTCAAATTTGTTTGGCTGAGTGACTATTATTGGCTTATGTACTAAATAAGGACTTGATTAGTTTTGTATTCTTGATGTTAACAGCGTGCCTGAAGGTTCTTAGCCCGAAGAGTATAGAAAATTTGGTATTTCATGAAGGCTCGGGACTTGATGCTGTGGTCAAGAGGATTATATACAAAACTGACGATGACGACTATGACTCACACCACTCTGAGGCAAACTCTACCTATTTACTGCAGCACGCAGAAGCTACCAGGTTCAATTTGTTTACAGGATTCCAAACAGTTCCTGAAAGAGAAGAGAGCTTCAAGGTTCTTATGCTGGCTAACATACTATTTTGCGGTTACAAACCTATGCCATTTTAGACCCATTTAATGTGTTTCACTACTTCTCCAGGTGAATGAGACTGTTAGTGTGCACTGTGGTTTCTATAGTGACAATGGCGGTTTCAAAATTTCGGATGATGATGTCAGATACATGAGAACCTGTAAAGTTGTTGTGTCTACCTGCGCATTCGGTGGCGGGGATGATCTATATCAACCTATTGGAATGGTCAATTCTTCTATTGGAAAGGTATTTGAGCATTCAGCATTCTCAGAAATGTCGTTTCTGTGTAAACCATCGCATGTGATGGCTCTGAGGATTCAGGATGGATTGACTTATGATAAAGCAGGTCTGCTATGTGGCTTTCTGGGATGCGGTCACACTATCAACTCAAGAAGCTGAAGGAAAATTAACTGGCGACAATGAAATGATAGGAAGGTGGCGTATCATTGTTGTCAAGAATCTCCCCTTTGTGGATCAACGTTTAAATGGGAAAATACCGAAGGTAAATCTGCAGCTGTCATAGTCCATTGTGCCAGCTTCCATATTCTCAAAATACTAGCTCATGTGGGATTTGACCTAATAAAGTACTACCTCCGTCCTGGTTTATTGATCCCCTTCGTACTTTGTGCCAAATTTTGACCATAAATTTAACTAACAAAATGCTAATGGATGTCATAAAAAATTATATCAATGGATTCGTATTCGAACATAGTTTCCAATGATATAACTTTTGTTATGTGTAACTTATATTTTATTAGTTAAAATCATGGTCAAGGAAGGGGAGCCTTGGCGCAGTTGTAAAGCTGCTGCCTTGTGACCATGAGGTCACAGGTTCAAGTCCTGGAAACAGCCTCTTGGAGAAATGTAGGGAAAGGCTGCGTCCAATAGACCCAAAGTGATCGGACCCTTCCCCGGACCCCGCGCAAGCGGGAGCTACATGCACCGGGCTGCCCTTAGTTAAAATCATGGGCAAAATATGACCCAAAATACAAAGGGAACTAATAAACCAGGACTGAGGTAGTAGTCTCTCTGTAAAATGTGAGCCGTATTCGCTATTTCTGTTATTTGGTAATAGTAACTTCAGTTATGCCGCCTCATAAAGTGAACCGCTTAGATGTTAAGTCTGCTGATTTGTGTTTTTGCCTTAATTTTACATGTGGGATTGCATAACTATGTACATTCTGGTAGTAAAATGCATAGCATCATTTTTGCAGATGTTGACTCACCGACTTTTCCCAGAAGCAAGTTACTCTATATGGGTAGACTCTAAATACCAGTTCAGAAGAGATCCAATAGGAGTGCTTGAAGCACTTCTTTGGAGGACAAACTCTACCTTTGCTATTTCTGAACATGGAGCACGGACTAACATTTATGATGAGGGGAAAGCGATTGTTCAAAAGCACAAGGCTACTCCTGAAGAAGTAGAGGTTCAGCTAACTCAATATCGTCAAGACGGCATGCCAGATGAAAAAAGACTACATGGATTAAAAGGTATGCGTTTAATTTTGACTAATTTAACTTGCACATGTGGATTTTTTTTCTCGAGGCTAATTTCTGCTGAAGCATAGTTGTGGTATGAATATGACCAAGCCTTTTGTTTTCTTTCAGCTTTGGCTGAAGCTTCTATCATTGTGAGGGAGCTGACCCCATTGACGAATCATTTCATGTGTGCTTGGTTCAATGAAGTTGTTCGTTTCACATCTCGGGATCAACTCAGTTTTCCGTATGTACTATGGCGTCTAAACATGCCAGGAATCAACATGTTTCCTGTGTGCACTCGAAGGGACCTTGTGAACAGTTTGGGTCACACAAGGAAAGTAAAACCTCTTACACAGACGAATTCAGATTCTTCCACGGCATGACCTTTCTTCTTGTTCATTTGCGGACAGTCAACTAACCGGTGGTTTACGTGGTTCTAGGCTTCCACTTGTCTTGATCCACAGTTTTGTTGTAAATTATTCTTTTGATTTTCTTCCTCGAGAAACATCATGACTTGGTTGTACAAGGACTTGCACCTGTTACACGTCAAAAGCTGTTGCTTTTCTGTATGTTGACATTATTACCTGTACAAATCACGTTTTCTTTTGGTTGGAAGGAGCACTATTCTGGTTCCATTTTACAAGTATGAACATTACCTCCCAACTATTCTACTTTTCAAGTGCAATCTTATCCATGAAAATTAGAAACGAACTCTTTTGCTATGGTTTACGCTGTTACAAACTGTATTTCAGTAGTCCAAGTAGATGCATATCTACCAGAATGTACTTACTGTCATCTGTTCCAAGCTCCAACCATGCTATGCAAACTCCTCTTCTTTTTCTAGAGAACATACCTAGCCCCTTTTTAGGGAGAACTGTTTGTTTTTCTTTAGAATGACATGAAAAAATTAAGGTTGTTTTTTGAGCAAACAGTATGTCTTTATTGATAAATTAGACAAAGTATATCAGATCAAAATAAAATTAAAAGAAACAACAAAAAGCCAAGATAAAACAAAAAATTGCATCATGTCCTTTGTAGTTGTCGACTCTACATTCTTCTCTTGCATCTTAATTTTCCTCCCTTGATACATCTAGTGCAGAAACATCAGAAGACCAAACATCCACAAGCTGAACTAACCTCAAAGGTTTAAAGAATAGCTCCTAATAACACGTAAGAACCTAAGATTGTTGAACGCGCCCAAATAACCTTAAAAGGTTTAAAGAGTCGTATGAGCCACACACTCCTAGCACAGTAGAACCTAAGATTGTTGGACACACTATGGCTGAAGGCAACACCCCTTACGAGAAATGTTGCCAAACTGATACTTTGTTGTCGTACTGTCGGGGAAGAAGACCGGAAGCACAAAAGAAAGAATCTCTGGTGATAAGAACATTCTTGACAATACCACCATCACCGTCGCCAAAAATAGGCCGAAGTGCGGATGACAATCCTCAACAATGGGAGTCGTCGATCTGCGGGACCAAAACACCACAACCCCTTCCTCATGTAGGTCGCATCGTGATGCGGATAGGACCATGAATGACATTGTCTTTAACGTCGAGACTTTGCCGTAAAAGAATCAAACGTAGATGAAAAACAAACTAGACCCCGAGCGTTGCTCCGTAGTTCCCCCCACCTCCGAAAGCCGAAAAGGCGAGCAGGAGGCCAGGAGATCCAACCTAAGCCACAAAAACCTAGTGAAGGTCAGCTAGGGCTTTTTTTTTTCTTTGTTGACAATGGGAAAATATAGTAAGGTTGTACTGGCAATTTTTTTGAGGAGGGAGGGGATGCATGGGCCTACTCGTTTTCCTTGGAAGCCCATGAGCAAAGCCCATCCCTCCTCCTCTTTCCTTCCCTCTCTCCTTCTATCCCCTTCTTATCCTCTTCCACTCTCCCCGCCTCGCCTCCCCGAAAGGAAATGCCAGTGGCATTCCAGTGAACCCACCCCCGACCTAGGTCCGGACACCGCCGCTGCAATGGCTACGGCCATCTCCGCCTCCGCGCTCCTCTCCTCCGCATTCGCCGGCGATAGGCGCCACCGCCGCGCGGCGAGGCCCGCGCCCCGCCGCGCCGTCCCGGCTGGCCTCACGGTGCGGTGCGAGCAGAGCGACAAGCAGAAGCGGCAGCCTCTTTCCGCACTCGTTCCCCGCGAGCAGCGCTTCATGTTCGAGGGCGACGAGCTCTGCGGACCCGTACGAGCCCCCCTCTTATCTCTTTCTCCTATTCCCTAGTGCTGCAGTTCATATTCAGGAAAGGAGTAGTTATGCTATATGACATTTTTCGGTTTGAAATTCTCAAATGGCTCCTTTCAGTTTCATCAATCCATTGCATCATTAGTCTATCACAGACTCACATGTCACTATACAATGCTCATGGCTCCCTACGCTCCAAAATAAGTGTAGTGGTTTTAATTCAAACCACGAAGTTTATTTATGATGATACATAAACTGTCAAAATTAGCTGCCAATAGTTCGTGGTGAACGAAGATTCATGGAAATGAAAGAAGAATTTAATACAAGAACGAAGCTAATATGGTACAAATGGTTTTGTTCTCGTACATCTGGTAAACAAATGCGGCATTGGCTCATCGTGGCCACCCATGTTTCTGTTTAGTGCTTATGCTCATTAAGACCTCAGCATGACTATCTTGTTTATGTTCTGCCGGTGTATTGGTATCATGGCTTGCTTGCTTGCTTGTGTGTGTGTGTGTGTGTGTGTGTGTGTAACCTTTTCTGTGTAGTAATCTGATCAATCAATTTAATTCGCAGGACATATGGAACACAACATGGTACCCTAAGGCTGCAGATCACGTAACTACCGAGAAGACGTGGTATGTTGTTGATGCAGAGGACAAGATTCTTGGCAGGCTAGCATCTGCTATCGCAGTGCATATGAGAGGGAAAAATGAGCCTACATACACTCCAAGTGTGGACATGGGGGCTTTTGTTATTGTGGTACGTACCGAAGTAGTTTGTATGGTGTTTACAGAATACCGTAGCACAGTGTTTTCTTCAAGGCAAATAAGTTCATAACATTAGCGGGAGGAAAAAATAAGCACCTAAACCCATCTTGATTCTTGAAACCTATTCCCTCCGTCCCATAATATAAGACGCTTTTTGAGACTATACTAGTGTCAAAAAATGTCTTACATTATGGGACGGAGGGAGTAGATTATATCATCATATTAATGTGACTTTTCATTACAGAAACTACTGTACATTGCTGAGCTGACATACTGAACTATGTGTTTTACATAGGTTAATGCAGAGAAGGTTGCTGTTTCTGGTAAAAAGCGGTCACAGAAGCTCTATAAAAGGCACTCTGGACGGCCCGGTGGAATGAAAGAAGAAACTTTTGATCAGCTTCAGAAAAGGATTCCGGAGAGAATTATCGAACATGCTGTGCGTGGCATGCTTCCTAAGGGCAGGGTAAGAAATCATCTTTTGGCATCTGTTAGTTCTTACCTAATTGGTTGCATCAGGTATTTTGTGTGCCCCAAAGTTTTATTTGTATTACCATGAATTTGAAATGCAGATAAGTTTATTTAATTAAATATTGCCAATAAGTTTTACCTTGCCATTGGCATGAATGTGGAATTACCAAAATATTTGCTCTTAACTTAAGTGCTCAGATGACCCGGCTAACAAGTATTGGATTGTGTTCTCTGAAACGCTCATGTTAGCTAGAAAATATCTTGTGTTTCTAAACCCTTTGAATCTGCCTACTCTCCTGTTAAGTGCTAGTTTTCTCAATTCGCCAAATTTACTCTTTCTGTGATCTTCTCAACCTTTGGACCATTTTGCAGCTGGGAAGAAGACTATTTACCCACCTCAAGGTGTACAAAGGATCAGAGCACCCGCATGTGGCTCAAAAACCTGTTCCACTGCCCATCAGAGACAAAAGAATAATGAAGTCTGGCTAGAGAACCCCTGGATATTGAAAAAAGATACAGCAACCGTGCTTCCCTGCCCAGTGTTAGGAGCGTGACCCGAACATTCATGTCATCTGTCCACAAGAGTGGTGTGTAATTTTTTTGTAATTTAATTATGTTTCTGCAAAAGCTTTCGATTCCTTTCGGTCATAATTATGTCGTATGGTACGATTTGATGGAATTCAAAATCTGAGTTTTGGAAGGTGTAAATTTTGACCAGTGGTTGAGGTAGTTGTCACGACCCTCATCGGATCGGACCAGGGGAGGTAGAGGGAGATCAAGGAGGAGAAGGGGATCGAGGTAGACGAAGGATAGGTGAGGGACTTGTTCAGCAAGAGAGAGAGTACAGAGTTCGACTGAATTCAGAATACAAGCTGCCCGGCCTATGGCCTCACACACGCATATAACCCTGATGGTCCTGGGCCCCACTAGTCATACACACCCACCTAACTGAAGACTAGTCTTCATCCTTTGCACGTGGGCCCTTGTCGTTCTCCTCCCGTAGTCGCACCAGGGTGCCTTGCTGTCCGCCGTCTTGTTTGTGGTTGCAGCAGGAGAGGAGGGTGTGACATTCGCCCCTCCTTGGGAAGGAGCTCCCGCGACGAGATCGATGTCCGAAAAACGCTGCCGCAGGACATTGTAGTTCTCCCATGTCGCGCTCGCCGGCGACAAGGTGCGCCAATGAACCAAGACCTGCAGAATCGCCGTGTTCCCCTGCTTGACCAAACGACGCTCCAAGATGGCTTGCGACACCAAGTTGCCAATTGTGAGATCAGGTGGCGCCGGCGGCTGATTAAAGACTGGAGAGTAGTCCGGCGTGGACGGCTTGAGCTGCGACACATGGAAAACCGGGTGAATTTTGCTTTCCGGGGGCAATTCGAGCTTGTAGGATGTCGATCCCACCCGACTGATGATCTTGTAGAGGCCAAAGAACTTGTAAGCAAGTTTGGGGCATGGCCGACTGACGACGGAGGACTGCACATATGGCTGCAATTTCAGAAGGACCTGCTCTGGGCATGGCCGACTGACGACGGAGGACTGCACATATGGCTGCAATTTCAGAAGGACCTGCTCCCCCACTGTGAATTCCCTCTCTGTACGTTTGCGGTCCATGTGATGCTTCATCCGTTGTTGGGCACAGAGGAGGTGTGCTTTCAGCATGTCCGTAAATTGTTGGTGCTCGGCGGCTAGTTCCAGGATGGATTCCGGTGTCTTGACTGTGAACAGATTTGGAAGGGCTCCGAAATTGGGTTCCACACCATAGAGGGCCTTGAATGGCGTGCACCCAAGAGCACTGTGATGGATGGAATTGTACCAGAATTCTGCCATGGGCAGCCAACGCTTCCAGCAACGCGGCGTGTCATGGACAGCACAACGTAAGTAATGCTCTAGGCACTGGTTGACACGCTCACTCTGCCCATCCGTCTGAGGATGATAGGTTGTGGTGTATAGCAGCTTGGTGCCGACGAGCGCGAACAACTCCCTCCAAAATGCGCTCGTGAAAATCTTATCCCGGCCAGAAACAATTGAGTCTGGCACCCCATGCAGCTTGACGACTTCGTCGAGGAAAACTGAACCACCAGCGGAGCTGTGAAAGGGTGATGCAGCGCCATGAAATGCACATATTTGGTCAAACGATCCACCACTACAAGGATAACATCCACGCCCTCTGATCGCGGCAGACCTTCGATGAAATCCATTGTGACGTCACTCCAAGCACGAGCATGTATTGGTAAAGGTTGCAGAGTGCCCGAGGGATGTGTGTGCTCATGCTTCGCGTGTTGACAGACCGCGCACTGCTTCACAAATTCTTCCACCTGAAGTTTCATCCCAGGCCAATAAAACAGATTCTTCAGTCTGAGATAAGTAGGCCGGATCCCTGAGTGACCTCCCACTGTTGCTGAGTGCAACTCGCCGATTAATTTGGTTTGTAATGTAGCATTGTCATCAATCCATAAACGGCCTTTGTACTTGATCATACCCCTATCCAGTTCGTGACCATGATCATCCGGACTATGAACAATCAATGCTTGGAGTAAATCAGTTGCTTTGGCATCAGTTTGATAGGAATTATGAACCTCTTGTATCCAGGAAGGCTGACAAGTGGATGATGCTGTCACTGTGAACAAATGGCCGACACGGGACAAAGAATCCGCCGCATTATTGTCAATGCCTCGTCTATATTTGAATTTAAACTGAAGACCTCCCAGCTTGGCCATGGCCTTGCGCTGAACTTCCGAGCCAAGTTGTTGTTCCCCGAGCATGCAGAGACTTTTGTGATATGTCAGAATAGTGAATTGGCCTCGCTGCGGGTAGGGGCGCCAGCGATCAATGGCCATCATTACTGCAAGGAATTCCTTTTCGTAGACAGAGAGTTTCAGGTTGTTGACCCCGAGCGCGCGACTGAGGAAAGCGATCGGGTGGCCTTGTTGAGATAATACTGCTCCAATCCCGGTGTCACATGCATCTGTTTCCACTGTAAATGGCAAGGAAAAATTGGGCAGGGCGAGCACCGGTGTTGTGACCATGGCATGTTTCAGTTCCAGAAAAGTTGTTGTTGCTGCATCGGTCCAAACAAAACCTTTCTTGCTCAAGAGAGATGTCAGTGGTTTTGTGATAATGTTGTAGTTCTTGACAAATTTACGGTAGTAGCCAGTGAGGCCCAGAAAAGCCCTTAATTTAGTTGGCGAAGACGGTTGTGGCCAGTATTGAATAGCATCAGTCTTATCTGTTTCAGTGGCCACCCCCTTCGCTGATATTACATGACCCAAATAATTGATTGATGTTTGAGCGAATGAGCACTTGGATAACTTCGCATAGAGTTGATGGTGATGCAACAAAGCAAACACTTCTCGTAGGTGCAGTAGATGCTCGTTAAGTGATTGACTGTAAGTGAAGATGTTATCCAGGAAAATGATGACATACTTGCGTGTTCCTGGTGCAAGGACAGAATTCATCAAGCACTGGAAAAGGATGGAAAAAGCGGTAGGCGTAAGCGATACGGTTGGCCTTCGCCTAGTGCCTAGCTGGTGCCTAAGCGCCCTAGGCGTGGCCTAGGCGGTAATATAGTTTTTATTCGTAGTGTATTTGTGATTATTATATGGGTGTTGATATTAGTTTAGGGCATATAAATAAGTTACTTACCATCTACTAACATTGGAATATAAACTGTTTGGCATATTAGTGTAGTATGTGGCATGATTTCTTGCTTGGGTAGGCAATTCCTTCCTTGCCCTGCCTAGACCTCCATTTATGCCCTAGGCGAGGCGTTTGGCCATTGCCTAGCGCCTCCTAGGCGCTGCCTTTTCCAATAGAGACTGGAAAGTGGGTGGGCCATTCGTCATCCCGAAGGGCATCACACGAAATTAGAAGTGGCCGTGGTGAGTTTTGAATGCTGTTTTTGGTTCATCTTCTGGGCGCATCCGTATTTGATGGTAGCCTGCCCGTAGATCAATCTTGGAGAAATACTTGCGCCAGACGGTTCGTCAAGGAGCTCATCAATGACAAGCAATGGGAACTTGTTCCTGATGGTAATGTCATTGAGCCGGCGATAATCTATACAGAAACGCCAGGTACCGTCTTTCTTCTTCACGAGAAAAACAGGTGCAGCAAAGGGACTGATGCTCGTAGTGATGAGGCCAGCTTTTAGCATCTCTGCAACCTGACGCTCTATTTCGTCCTTCTGGAGTGGCGAGTAACGGTACGGTCGGACATTGGGTGGAGAGCAGCCGGGCTTGAGATGAATAGCGTGATCGAACTCACGGTGTGGTGGTAATGTGGTTGGTTCATGAAAAATGTCAGCATATTCATCCAAGAGAGCTTGCAACTGTGGGGGTGTGTGATCTTCAGATAACTCTGGTTTGTGCTCAGGATGCAATACCGACAATGCCCACACTTCATTTCCTTGAATCCACTTAGTCAACTGCTCGGCATGTATCTCTATCAATGTCGGCTCTGTCAGAGTACGCACACCTTGCAGTTGGATGTTCATATGAGCGTGTCTGAATTCCATGGTCTTGAGTCCCCAATGAAAGTTCATAGGACTGAATTGAGCGAGCTAGTCGACTCCCAAAATTGCATCATAAGCGCCGAGCTCAAGCAACCGCATATCGGTGCTGAAAGTGTGTCCCTGACACCACCACTGTAATTGAGATACTTGTTGCTTGGACTGCAGGATTTCTCCGCTAGCTACCCTCACTATGACAGGATTGACATTCTGAATTTTACTACCGGCACGCTCTGCAAACGCTGAATTGATGAACGTGTGGGTATTGCCCGAATCCACCAGCAACAACATTACCTGATTGCCAACTAATGTCTTAACCTCATTATGCCCGACGACTCTGTTCCTGCTACGGCATGCACGGAAATTTGACAGCAAATTGTTTCTTCTTCTGTATTTTCATCCAGCAGCTCAAGAGCACGTATGACATCATCCGATAGAAGCTCACCATGATCGCCCACCTCAATGGTCAGAAGCTGACCCACCTTGTTACACTTGTGTTCCCGGGAATACTTATCGTCGCACTTAAAACACAGGCCATTGGCTCGCCTGAATTTCCACAGTTGTCGTTCACGGCCAAAATCATACGGGCCTCACTTAGCACCATCGATGTGGGGTTGTACTGGTCCAGGAGCCACTGCGGGCACCAGTGGTGGAGGGATGGCGCGAGTATATACTGGTGGACGACCCCGTGACTTGCAATGTTCAGATTCTTCCTCCTGAAACCGGGCAAGTGCTGCTGCTCTGGAAACGCTTGTCGGCGCATGCTGGCGCACTCCTGTGCGGACCTCATCCCGTAGACCGATGATAAACTCTGAGACAAAGAACTTCTAATTCAAGGATGGGTCCAGAGCGATTAGGTGGTACATAATTGCCTCGAAGGAAAATCTGTAGTCAGCAACAGTGGAGGTCTGCCTGAGGTGATGGAGGCGATGCAGCAGAGCATCGAATTCGTCCTGCCCAAATTCTGCTTGAACTACTTCCATGAATGTGAGCCAATCACCCAGACCATGCATACGCTTGTACGCCTAACACCAGAGTGATGCATGACCATCCATGTAGAGCACGGCCGTACTGACCCAATGCTCCGGCGGTGTCTGATACAACTCAAAATAGGTGTGGCAGAGGTCAAAACAGAGGCGCGTGGCATCACCACCGAACCGAGGGAAGTCATGCTTCGGCGGCTTGTGACGATAATTGGGGTGCCGTGACTGCGGTGGCGAGACTTGATGTTCCTGGTGCTCATCGCGACGAACAGGAACGAGCGGTGGGCGATATGGAACATTGAGGAGTTGGGGTCCCTTGTTGACCAACAATGCGACTGGATGCACGGTGGAGGACGAAGGAGCCGCCCGTGTCGTCGCGTCTGTTGCCTGTCTTCGCTTGACCGCATCCAATCCCTCGCTGAAATCAGCCACCTGAGTGCTAAGTTGTCGCACCTCGGTCGAGAGCGATGAAAATTTTGCGAGTAATTCCTCCAAGGTTTTATGTACCCCCTCCATGGCTTGGAGCATGAACTTGGTCTGGGCCGATGGAGTCGACGACGGCGTCGTCGTGGCCGCCCCAAATCAAGCCTACCCCGCTCATGATTTGGCATCGGATCGCCAGAGCAACCCAACACCTTTCGCGATGGATTTTACAATCAGATCGAGGGAGTGAGGCGCGGTGGCGGATCGTACGAGTCTCTGTACCAAGTTGTCACGACCCTCGTCGGATCGGACCAGGGGAGGTAGAGGGAGATGATACGTCTCCAACGTATCTATATTTTTTGATTGTTCCATGCTCTTATATTATCTGTTTGGATGTTTATGGGCTTTATTATGCACTTTTATATTATTTTTGGGACTAACCTATTAACCCAGAGCCCAGTGCCAATTTCTATTTTCCCCTTGTTTCAGTGTTTCGCAGAAAAGGAATATCAAACGGAGTCCAGACGGAATGAAACCTTCGGGAGCGTGATTTTTGGAACGAACGTGATCCAGGAGACTTGGAGTTGAAGTCAAGGAAGCTTCAAGGTGGCCACGCGGCAGGGAGGCGCGCCTGCCCCTTGGGCGCGCCCCCCACCCTCGTGGGCCCCTCGTGGCTCCCCTGACCGACTTCTTTCGCCTATATATATATATATATATATATATATATATATATATATATATACCCTAAAAACATCGGGGAGCAGAATAGATCGGGAGTTCCGCCGCCAGAACCTCCATAGCCACCGAAAACCAATCTAGACCCGTTCCGCCACCCCGCCGGAGAGGGGGAATCCCTCTCCGGTGGCCATCTTCATCATCCCGGTGCTCCAGTAGCTATGTGTTTGATCTCTCTCTCTCTCTCTCTCTCTCTCGTGTTCTTGAGGTGATACGATCATGATGTACCGCGAGCTTTGCTATTATATTTGGATCTTATGATGTTTCTCCCCCTCTACTCTCTTGTAATGGATTGAGTTTTCCCTTTGAAGTTGTCTTATCGGATTGAGTCTTTAAGGATTTGAGAACACTTGATGTATGTCTTGCACGTGATTATCTGTGGTGACAATGGGATATCATGTGATCCACTTGATGTATGTTTTGGTGATCAACTTGTGAGTTCCGTGACCTCGTGAACTTATGCATAGGGGTTGGAACACGTTTTCGTCTTGACTCTCCGGTAGAAACTTTGGGGCACTCTTTGAGGTTCTTTGTGTTGGTTGAATAGATGAATCTGAGATTGTGTGATGCATATCGTATAATCATACCCACAAAATCTTGAAGTGACATTGGAGTATCTAGGTGACATTAGGGTTTTGGCTGATTTGTGTCTTAAGGTGTTATTCTAGTATGATCTCTGTGATAGATTGAACGGAAAGAATAGCTTCATGTTATTTTACTATGGACTCTTGAATAGATCGATCAGAAAGGATAACTTTGAGATGGTTTCGTACCCTACCATAATCTCTTCGTTTGTTCTCCGCTATTAGTGACTTTGGAGTGACTCTTTGTTGCATGTTGAGGGATAGTTATATGATCCAATTATGTTATTATTTTTTAGAGGACTTGCACTAGTGAAAGTATGAACCCTAAGCCTTGTTTCAACGCATTGCAATACCGTTTGTGCTCACTTTTATCATTAGTTACCTTGCTGTTTTTAGATTTTCAGATTACAAAAACCATTATCTACTATCCATATTGCACTTGTATCACCATCTCTTCGCCGAATTAGTGCACCTATACAATTTACCATTGTATTGGGTTTGTTGGGGACACACGAGACTCTTTCTTATTTGGTTGCAGGGTTGCTTGAGAGAGACCATCTTCATCCTACGCCTCCCACGGATTGATAAACCTTAGGTCATCCACTTGAGGGAAATTTGCTACTGTCCTACAAACCTCTGCACTTGGTTGCCCAACAATGTCTACAAGAAGAAGTTTGTGTAGTAGACATCAAGCTCTTTTCTGGCGCCATTGTCGGGGAGGTTACCGCTTGAAGCTATATCTTTAGATCTTGTAATCGAATCTTTTTTGTTTCTTGTTTTATCATTAGTTTAGTTTATAAAAGAAAATTAAAAAATGGAATTGAGGATACCTCATATGCTTCATCTTTTTAATGTCTTTCATGAAAATAAGGATTCCGATAATTGTGCCAAAGTGTTAGAAGAAGAATGCATTAGAATGTTTGGCACTAAATCTTTGGATGATGAGCATGATTGCAATGTTGTTAGTATGAATTCTTTGAATATCCATGATGCTAATGATATGCAAAGACACAAGCTTGGGGATGCTATGTTTGATGAAGATGATATTTTTTGTCCCCCAAGTTTTGATGAGCAAATTTATTTTGATGATAGCATGCCTCCTATTTATGATGATTATATTGATGAAAGTGGGTTTGGAAGAGTGTCAACTTTAGGAAGTAATGATCCCACTATTTTGGAGGATGTTGAATCTTATTGTGATAATTATAAAAGTGGATTTGGAGAGGTCATGACTTTATTTAGTAATGATTCCACTATTTTGGAAGAGGTTCCATTGATTATGAGAACAAAGTTGCTATCTATGATGATTATTGTGATAACATATATGCTTTAAAGAATAATGATATCCATGAAACTTGTCATCATGATTTTAACTTTTAGTTGGATTATGCCTCACATGATAGTTATTTTGTTGAGTTTTCTCCCACTACTATTCATGAGAAGAAATTTCCTTATGTGGGGAGTAATAAAAATTGTATGCTTGTGGCTCATGAAAATAATTGTAACACCCCGGATGTAACTTGCCATATTTGTAACTCCAACTCTTGCCTTTTTTGGCTCTAAGTTATGAGATTCCCTTCGTGGTTGGGTTTTTGTCTTCTTTTTGAATTTTGTTCATGTCATGCATTTCATATCATGTCATCATGTGCATCTCATTTGCATACGTGTTCGTCTCATGCATCCGAGCATTTTCCCCGTTGTCCGTTTCGCAATCTGACACTCCCACGCGCACTGGCGTACCCCTTTTGTCTCTTTTCGTGATCGGGTGTTAAACGTTCTCGGAATGGACCGAGATTTTCCAAGTGGCCTTGGTATACCACCGGTAGACCGCCTGTCAAATTTCGTGCCATTTGGAGTCCGTTTGATACTCCAACGGTTAACCGGGTAACCGGGAAAGCCTCTTGTGTGTTGCAGCCCAACGCCCCTCCAAAATGGCCCAATAACCAATCCAAACCACCCTCATGTCCTCCGTCGTCGGATCACGATCGTGTGGGCGAAAACTACACTCCATTTGGACACTCCTACCTCCTCCTACCTATAAATAGGTGCCCCTCCCCAATTTTTCGCGCAGACAAACCCTAGCCCCGCTTCCTCTCCGCCACCGGACACGTCCGGATCAGACCGGACGCATCCTTGGCGCCGCCCGCAGCCAACCGGCACCCGCCACATGGCGACTGCCGCCGGCCCGCGAGGCCCGTGCCTGGCCTGTCGTGGATCTAAGACTGACAGTAGAATGGGGGTAGGTATGAAGAGGCAAGATCCTAGCTATGGAGTAGTTGTACACACGAGTTTACGAGTTCAGGCCCTTTGCGGAGTAAGTAACAACCCTACGTCTCGGTGCCCAGAGGCAGTCGACTGGATTGTATGCGTGTGTGAGTTTACAAAAGATGCGAACCTTGTCCCAGAGGAGGGGGTGGCTTATATAGAGTGCGCGAGGACCCCAGCTCCCCTCCGTTACACAGGTTTCAATGTACATTAAGAGTGGAACGTTACTGGTAACGCTAGCAATTAAGTGATATAAATGACAATTAAGTCTATGAGTAAACACTCAACCGTTGTTTGTGCAGAGTGGCTTTAGATCTTCTGTACGTCGAGTAGCTTCTGTGACGGTCGAGTGTCATAGATTCTTCCGAGTGGAATGTCTTTAGTCGAGTGGATGATGATACCCTTCGAATGCTTCTGGCTTTAGGGCGGTGACCTTGGGGAGGGCGTCTAGGTCAGACCTGTGACCCTACCCTAGGTACATAGCTTCATCATTAGCCCCCGAATGGTTCGGGGCTTGAGTGGGAAGGAGTTAAGAATTCTTTTGATCCAATTTCCATGCTTCGGCAGCATCTTATTTGCGATCAACCGAACAATTATGATGATCCTAACTTCTTCTCAGTCGCCTTGATCCATTCTTGGTTTCTGCCGAGTGAACTTTTGCTGCAATTCTCTGAGTGTCGATATGGAAACGATCCTTCGCCTGACAGGTTGCCTTGCTGTGCGCAGATATCGTGGGATTTTGTATTTGGGGAAGCGCGCGAGACGGAGGAGTCCGCAGTAACCGGATGGGACGAGGCGAGGCCGCCTCGATCACCGCGCCACCTTTTTTGCCACGTGCCTCGCCCGCGATTGTTGCGGGATTTGATTGGATCGCCTGGCCCCACATGTCAGCCACTCGGGGGTCCCATATAAGGTGCCAGATTGGATTTCATGCACAACGTTCCTCCATTTTCTTCCTTTCTCTTCTGCTTTCTCTGCCATCTCCACCTCCGCCCTCAGTGCCGCTGCTCCGTTCGAGCTTCGCCTGCGACCATGGGGAAGGAGAAGACGGTGGCCTTGGAGCGTGCAAAGAAGGCGATGACGAAGGCGAAGGGAAAGAGGTCCAGCCGGGGCAGATCCTCGTCGAGATCCGGCCTGCCGCGCGGCTGGATCCAGGGCGACTGGATCTGGTCTACGATCAGCCAAGACGACATCAATGATCTGGTCGAGGGGGGGGGGGGATGATTCCCCATGAATCGGCACGACTCTCGGAATGAGAGACCGAACCGCATCCGCGTGATGGTGAGTGCGTTCTCCTTGCAACTCATGTTGACCGTGGATTTTCTCTGCCTCCCCATCCTTTCTTCCGGGGATTCCTGAACTTCTTTGGAGCACAACTTCACCATTTCAATCCCAACTCCATCGTATATCTTGCCGCCTATGTATCCATGTGCGAGAACTTCTTAGGTTGTAGGCCACACTAGGGTCTTTTCAAGCATATTTTCACTTGCCGTTCTCAGTCGGTCAAGAAGGCCAATCCGAGTGACAAGAAAACACACGTGATTCATATGTACGGGGGTCTTGGGATTCAGATGAGGAACAAAAGCACTCTCCCAACCATGATCCTTCCCGAGTCGGTCCGGGGTTGGCAGTCGACCTGGTTTTATTGTAAAGACCAGCTGACTCCAGGTCAGTTGACTGGGCTCCCTGCCTTTTCCATGGCTTGGGTCGAGAAGCATTCCGCATTGAAAGTGATCCCAGAGGAGAGAGCACAGGTGAAGGTGTTGGTCGAGCGGGTGGTCCAGCTCGTCCGGGACGGCGTGACCGGTATGGATCTGCTGGAGGTATTCCTCAAATGACGCATCCAACCGCTCCAAGCTCGCGATCATCCAATGTGGATGTACTCGGGCATTGCGGATTCCACTCAGATCCACCCGGAGGAGATCGACGAGGGCACGGTGGAGAAGTGGCTGAGAGGCATCACAGACAACAAGGATAACCCCAGGGGGTCCAGGAGGGTCGCTCCATTCGACAATTCGCGCCAGCCAGACGAGGTCTGACTCTGGATTGCCGAGTACTTTTTTGATTAATCATGTAACCGCCTGTTGACGACTGGCTGTTTTTTGCTTTGCTTGTTACCTTTCAGGCTCTTACTGAGATGTATTCAATGCCCAACGGAGAGCAGGAGCAGGACTCAGAGGAGGAGCCGAGTGGAGGCGATAGCGGCGAGTGGCACTCGGGCGAGGAGGATGGTGAGGAGAGCGGCGACCCGAGTGACTAAGAAGAGGTCGACTCGCCTCCTCGCAGAGAAAAAAGGTCCAAGCACACTCACGACCCGGAAAGCCTCCATGCCACGGTGGCCGCACCGACTGGGCAGTCTTCAAAGCGTCATCGGACATCCTCTCCAGTGCCGACTGAGAAGACACCGAAGCAATCAAAAGTTGCACCTCCTCCAGCTCCAAAACCACTGAAGGCTGCATCATCCAAACCTCTGAAGGCTTTGCCCAAGATCAAAATGGTCATTCCTACTATCTCTGGGTAATAGTCTGACCTGATTCTTTGGTTGACTCAGTGTAACAAACGTGACCGACTGAATATTGAAATTTGTAGAGATGCCACCTCTGGGACTCCCACTCGCCAGTATGAAGACGAGGACATGGAAGATGCAGTCACCTCCAACCTGGGTACAATTCTCGTGATCTTGTTCTCGATTGTATGGTCGATTAAATTCTGGTGACTCATCTAGGGTCAGCTGATTTCTTTGCAGCCCCTCCCAATGTCATTGAGCTTCCGGATGATGACGAGGACGTGCCGCCTAGGCCCAGGAAGAAGAAGGCAATAGCTAGCAAGACATCCCAGTCGGAGCCGCCGGCGGAGCGTGTAGTTCAACAGCTCGAAGATGCGAGTAAGATTTTTGTAACCTTTGCTGACCCAGTGTCAAGTGCGCGCCCCGCATCGTCGACTGCACCAGAGCTTGTTTCGACCATCCAACTTCATGCCTCGGATCTCCAAGCCACTACGTCTGGACCATCCGTCCCTTTCTTTGCCACTCATCATGTTCCAGAAAGCCAGTCGGATGCCGTTGCGGAGGCCATTCGTCAGGCTAGCATAATGATGGAGCGGGTGAAGGCGGTGCACGAAAGCAGTCAGGCTGCTTATGACGCCAGCGCGGCTCTTCGAGCCAATGTCCAGGTAAGTTAACTCCCGACTGAAGTTGTTCTTTTAGGATATGCTACCCGAATAGTTTCCTTCGCGCAATCTTTCATTGTCTTGTACTTCAAGATTGTACACCCATTGGGTGCTTTATCATCTTTTTTACTCGGCTTGGGCGGACCGGCCGAGTGGAATCTGAACCAGTGGGGGCACGCCAAGTGCACCCACTGGGTGTAGTCCCCGAGACCGCAGTCGACTGCTGGCAGTCGGTTGGGGTCTGAGCAATTCTTTCTTTCTTTTTTGTACTCGGTCTGGGCGGACCGGCCGAGTGGAATTCAAACTAGTGGGGGCACGCTAAGTGCACCCACTGGGTGTAGTCCCCGAGACCGCAGTCGACTACTGGCACTCGGTTGGGGTCTGAGTAGTCTTGCAGTTTTATTCATTCGGAAGTAAATAATCTTTGATCTTGTCGATTGATATGTCTTTTACTCACTGTAGAAATCTTGTACGCTTATCTCCAAGTTCACCGAATTTGAGGAAAAGCAGAGGCAACTCAACCTTGACCTGGAGTTGGCTCAGCAGAACTTAAAGAAGGCTCAAGATGAAGTCGCTGGTACGGAAGGTAACGACCTGTCGACTGCTTATCTTGACCATCCTTGAAGTTATCTCTTCATTCTTCTGTTTGATCTAAATGTATATTTTGCAGAGAAAATGAGGCTGGCCCTGGAGAAAAAGGACTTGGACCTTGCAGCTGCGCAGAAGGAGGCTCAGGAGAAGACTGTCCTTGCTGACCAGAAACTGGCTTCGGTCGGAGCGCTAGAGGAAGAAATCAACAAGTTGAAGTCGTCTCTCACTGAATCCAATCGAGAGGCGACTCGTCTGAAAAAAGATAAAGTGGCTCTGAACGACCAGCTAGAAAGCATGACTCGTAGGAGGAACGATTTGGAGGCTTATCTGAAAGCTCTCGCCAAGAAACTCTTTCTTATGCTCGAAGGTACCCCTTTTTACCCGACTGTTTTACTGTTTGCAAGTTAGTCCCGACCAGTCGACTCATTAACTCCTTGACTCTGCAGAATTCTGCCAAAACTTTGAAGAGGAGACTGGACGGATCGAGACGGGCTTGGACCCTATCCTTTCTCCAGTCGGCGACGAGGCTGCCATGAATGTGCTTCGACTGGAATCCCGCGTCGCCAGTGTTACAAGTTATCTTGCCCGTCTGAAGGTGGCGGTGTCGCGCATTGATGGATCACTCTGGCCTAGGGCAATGCTTCAGAGTGATCTCGAGTCTTTGATGGCTCGACTCAATGAGGTCCCTGGTTGAGTGCAGGAATGGAAGAAGTCCTCTGCTCGATGCGGTGCTGACGTGGCTCTGTCACTGGTCAGGGTCCACTACAAAGAAGCTCGAGAAGAGAAGCTGACGGCGATCAAGGTCGCCAACACAAAAAGGCATGACCTCCAGTCCTTCATGGAGACTTTCATTGTTGCTGCCACTCGGATCGCTGACAGGATTGATTTGGACGAGTTCGTCGAGCCTGCGAGTCCTCCTCCTGCCGAGTGAACAAACTTGATACTTAAACTTGCTTTAAATTTGCCTCGGAATGCCGAGTGGTTTTTGTAACCGTTAAACTCCTTCGGTCCTGATGCCCGAGTACTTTTATCTTCATCCTGAAACTTTTGAGATTTTATCCGATCTTGGTTTATCTTCTGCATGTGCTTGCATTCGCCTTCGAGCGGAACTTATTCTTCACTTGGAATATTCTTTGAGATGCAACTCTGAGGGAGATATCCCAGTCGATCTGTGTTGGGGAACGTAGTAATTTCAAAAAAATTCCTACGCACACGCAAGATCATGGTGATGCATAGCAACGAGAGGGGAGAGTGTAATCTACGTACCCTCGTAGACCGACAGCGGAAGCGTTATGACAACGCGGTTGATGTAGTCGTACGTCTTCACGGCCCGATCGATCAAGCACCGAAACTACGGCATCTCCGAGTTCTAGCACACTTCAGCTCGATGACGATCCCCGGACTCCGATCCAGCAAAGTGTCGGGGAAGAGTTCCGTCAGCACGACGGCGTGGTGATGATCTTGATGTTCTACTGTCGCAGGGCTTCGCCTAAGCACCACTACAATATTATCGAGGACTATGGTGGAAGGGGGCACCGCACACGGCTAAGAGAACGATCTTGGAGATCAACTTGTGTGTCTAGAGGTGCCCCCCTGCCCCCGTATATAAAGGAGCAAGGGGGAGGAGGCCGGCCCTTGGAGGGGGCGCGCCAAGTGTGGAGTCCTACTAGGACTCCCTAGTCCTAGTAGGATTCCACCGCCCATATGGAATAGGAAAAGAGGAAGGGAAAAGGAGAAGGAAGGAAGGGGCGCCCCTCTTCCCTAGTCCAATTCGGACCAGACCAAGGGGAGGGGTGCGGCCACCCTTGAGGCCCTTTTCCTTCTTTCCCGTATGGCCCAATAAGGCCCAATACATATTTCCGTAACTCTCCGGCACTCAAAAAAATACCCGAATCACTCGGAACCTTTCCGATGTCCAAATATAGTCGTCCAATATATCAATCTTTACGTCTCGACCATTTCGAGACTCCTCGTCATGTCCCCGATCTCATCCGGGACTCCGAACTCCTTCGGTACATCAAAACTCATATACTCATAATAAAAACTGTCATCGAAACCTTAAGCGTGAGGACCTTACGGGTTCGAGAACAATGTAGACATGACCGAGACATGTCTCCGGTCAATAACCAATAGCGGAACCTGGATGCTCATATTGGCTCCCACATATTCTACAAAGATCTTTATCAGTGAGACTGCATAACAACATACGTTGTTCACTTTGTCATCGATATGTTACTTGCCCAAGATTCGATCGTCGGTATCTCAATACCTAGTTCAATCTCGTTACCGGCAAGTCTCTTTACTCGTTCCGTAATACATCATCCTGCAACTAACTCATTAGTTGCAATGCTTGCAAGGATTGAGTGATGTGCATTACCGATAGGGCCCAGAGATACCTCTCCGACAATCGGAGTGACAAATCCTAATCTTGAAATACGCCAACCCAACATGTACCTTTGGAGACACCTGTAGAGCTCCTTTATAATCACCCAGTTACGTTGTGATGTTTGGTAGCACACAAAGTGTTCCTCCGGCAAACGGGAGTTGCATAATCTCATAGTCATAGGAACATGTATAAGTCATGAAGAAAGCAATAACAACATACTAAACGATTGGGTGCTAAGCTAATGGAATGGGTCATGTCAATCAGATCATTCTCCTAATGATGTGATCCCGTTAATCAAATGACAACACATGTCTATGGTTAGGAAACATAACCATCTTTAATTAACGAGCTAGTCAAGTAGAGGCATACTAGTGACACTTTGTTTGTCTGTGTATTCACACATGTATTATGTTTCCGGTTAATACAATTCTAGCATGAATAATAAACATTTATCATGAAATAAGGAAATAAATAATAACTTTATTATTGCCTCTAGGGCATATTTCCTTCAGTCTCCCACTTGCACTAGAGTCAATAATCTAGATCACATCGCCATGTGATTTAACATCAATAGTTCACATCACCATGTGATTAACACCCATAGTTCACATCGTCATGTGACCAACACTCAAAGGGTTTACTAGAGTCAGTAATCTAGTTCACATCTATATGTGATTAACACCCAAAGAGTACTAAGGTGTGATCATGTTTTGCTTGTGAGAGAAGATTAGTCAACGAGTCTGCCAAAATTCAGATCCGTATGTATTTTGCAAATTTCTATGTCTACAATGCTCTGCACGGAGATACTTTAGCTAATTGCTCCCACTTTCAATATGTATCCAGATGAAGACTTAGAGTCATTCGGATCAGTGCCAAAAACTTGTATCGACATAATCCTTTTACGACGAACCTTTTGTCACCTCCATAATCGAGAAACATATCCTTATTCCACTAAGGATAATTTTGACCGATGTCTAGTGATCTACTCCTAGATCACTATTGTACTCCCTTGCCAAAATCAGTGTAGGGTATACAATAGATCTGGTACATTGCATGGCATACTTTATAGAACCTATGGCTGAGGCATAGGGAATGACTTTCATTCTCTTTCTATCTTCCGCCGTGGTCGGGCTTTGAGTCTTACTCAATTTCACACCTTGTAACATAGGCAAGAACTCTTTCTTTGACTGTTCCATTTTGAACTACTTCAAAATCTTATCAAGGTATGTACTCATTGAAAAAACTTATCAAGCATCTTGATCTATCTCTATAGATCTTGATGCTCAATATGTAAGCAGCTTCACCGAGGTCTTTCTTTGAAAAACTCCTTTCAAACACTCCTTTATGCTTTGCAGAATAATTCTACATTATTTTCGATCAACAATATGTCATTCACATATCCTTATCAGAAATGTTGTAGTGCTCCCACTCACTTTCTTGTAAATACAGGCTTCACCACAAGTCTGTATAAAACTATATGCTTTGATCAACTTATCAAAGCGTATATTCCAACTCCGAGATGCTTGCACCAGTCCATAGATGGATCGCTGGAGCTTGCATATTTTGTTAGTACCTTTAGGATTGACAAAACTTTCTAGTTGCATCATATACAACTCTTCTTTAATAAATCCATTAAGGAATGCAGTTTTGTTTCTCCATTTGCCAGATTTCATAAAATGCGGCAATTGCTAACATGATTCGGACATACTTAAGCATAGATACGAGTGAGAAACTCTCATCGTAGTCAACACCTTGAACTTGTCAAAAACCTTTTTGCGACAATTCTAGCTTTGTAGATAGTAACACTACTATCAGCGTCCGTCTTCCTCTTGTAGATCCATTTATTCTCAATGGCTTGCCAATCATTGGGCAAGTCAATCAAAGTCCATACTTTGTTCTCATACATGGATCCCATCTCAGATTTCATGGCTTTAAACCATTTTGCGGAATCTGGGCTCATCATCGCTTCCTCATAGTTTGTAGGTTCGTCATGGTCAAGTAACATGACCTCCAGAACAGGATTACCGTACCACTCTAGTGCGGATCTCACTCTGGTTTACCTACGAGGTTCGGTAGTAACTTGATCTGAAGTTACATGATCATCATCATTAGCTTCCTCACTAATTGGTGTAGTAGTCACAGGAACAGATTTCTATGATGAACTACTTTCCAATAAGGGAGAAGGTACAATTACCTCATCAAGTTCTACTTTCCTCCCACTCACTTCTTTCGAGAGAAACTCCTTCTCTAGAAAGGATCCATTCTCAGCAATGAATATCTTGCCTTCGGATCTGTGATAGAAGGTGTACACAACATTTTCTTTTGGGTATCCTATGAAGACACACTTCTCCAATTTAGGTTTGAGCTTATCAAGTTGAAACTTTTTCACATAAGCATTGCAACCTCAAACTTTAAGAAACGACAGCTTAGGTTTCTTGCCAAACCATAGTTCATACGGTGTCGTCTCAACGGATTTAGATGGTGCCCTATTTAACATGAATGTAGCTGTCTCTAATGCATAACCCCAAAACGATAGTGGTAATCGGTAAGAGACATCATAGATCGCACCATATCTAATAAAGCACGGTTTTGACGTTCGGACACACCATTACACTGTGGTGTTCCAGGTGGCGTGATTAGTGAAACTATTTCACATTGTTTTAACTGAAGGCCAAACTCATAACTCAAATATTTTACTTCCGCGATCATATCTTAGAAACTTTTATTTTTGTTACGATGATTCTCCACTTCACTCTGAAATTCTTTGAACTTTTCAAATATTTCAGAGTTGTGTTTCATCAAGTAGATATACTTATATCTGCCCAAATCATCTATGAAGATCAGAAAATAATGATACCTATCGCGAGCCTCAATATTCATCGGACCACATACATCAGTATGTATGATTTCCAACAAATTTGTTGCTCGCTCCATTGTTCCGAAGAATGGAGTCTTAGTCATCTTGCCCATGAGACATGGTTCGCAAGCATCAACTGATTCATAATCAAGTGATTCCAAAAGCCCATCAGCATGGAGTTTCTTCATGCGCTTTACACCAATATGACCTAAATGGCAGTGCCACAAATAAGTTGCACTATCATTATTAACTTTGCATCTTTTGGTTTCAATATTATGATTATGTGTATCACTACGATCGAGATCCAATGAACTATTTTCATTGGGTGTGTAACCATATAAGGTTTTATTCATGTAAACAGAACAACAATTTATTCTCTTAAATGAATAACTGTATTACAATAAACATGATCAAATCATATTCATGCTCAACGCAAACAGCAAATAACACTTATTTGGGTTCAACACTAATCCCGAAAGTATAGGGAGTGTGCGATGATGATCATATCAATCTTGGAACCACTTCCAACACACATCGTCACTTCACCCTTAACTAGTCTCTGTTTATTCTGCAACTCCCGTTTCGAGTTACTAATCTTAGCAACTGAACTAGTATCAAATACTGAGGGGTTGCTATAAACACTAGTAAAGCACACATCAATAACATGTATATCAAATATACTTATGTTCACTTTGCCATCCTTCTTATCCGCCAATCACTTGGGGTAGTTCCGCTTCCAGTGACCAGTCCCTTTGCAGTAGAAGCACTTAGTCTCAGGCTTAGGACCAGACTTGGGCTTCTTCACTTGAGCAGCAACTTGCTTGCCGTTCTTCTTGAAGTTCCCCTTCTTCCTTTTGCCCTTTTCTTGAAATTAGTGGTCTTGTCTACCATCAACACTTGATGTTTTTCTTGATTTCTACCTTCATCGATTTTAACATCAAGAAGAGCTTGGGAATCGTTTCCATTATCCCTTGCATATTATAGTTCATCACGATGTTCTACTAACTTGGTGATGGTGACTAGAGAATTCTGTCAATCACTATTTTATCTGGAAGATTAACTCCCACTTGATTCAAGCGATTGTAGTACCCAGACAATCTGAGCACATGCTCACTAGTTGAGCGATTCTCCTCCATCTTTTAGCTATAGAACTTGTTGGAGACTTCATATCTCTCAACTCGGGTATTTGCTTGAAATATTAACTTCAACTCCTGGAACATCTCATATGCTCCATGACATTCAAAACGTCTTTGAAGTCCCGATTCTAAGCCGTTAAGCATGGTGCACTAAACTATCAAGTAGTCATCATATTGAGCTAGCCAAACGTTCATAATGTCTGCATCTCCTCCTGCAATAGGTCTGTCACCTAACGGTGCATCAAGGACATAATTCTTCTGTGCAGCAATGAGGATAAACCTCAGATCACGGATCCAATCCGCATCATTGCTACTAACATCTTTCAACACAATTTTCTCTAGGAACATATCAAAATAAACATATGAAAGCAACAACACGAGCTATTGATCTACAACATAATTTGCAAAATACTACCAGGACTAAGTTCATAATAAATTTAAGTTCAATTAATCATATTACTAAAGAACTCCCACTTAGATAGACATCCCTCTAATCCTCTAAGTGATCACGTGATCCAAATCAACTAAACCATGTCCGATCATCACGTGAGATGGAGTAGTTTCATTGGTGAACATCACTATGTTGATCATATCTACTATATGATTCACGCTCGACCTTTCGGTCTCTGTGTTCCGAGGCCATATCTATATATGCTTGGCTCGTCAAGTATAACCTGAGTATTCCGCGTGTGCAACTGTTTTGCACCCGTTGTATTTGAACGTAGAGCCTATCACACCCGATCATCACGTGGTGTCTCAGCACGAAGAATTTTCGCAATGGTGCATACTCAGGGAGAACACTTCTTGATAATTAGCGAGAGATCATCTTAAAATGCTACCGTCAATCAAAGCAAGATAAGATGCATAAAAGATAAACATCACATGCAATCAATATAAGTGATATGATATGGCCATCATCATCTTGTGCTTGTGATCTCCATCTTCGAAGCACCGTCATGATCACCATTGTCACCGGCGTGACACCTTGATCATCATCGTAGCATCATTTTCGTCTCGCCAATCTTATTCTTCCACGACTATTGCTACTGCCTAGTGATAAAGTAAAGCATTACAGCGCAATTGCATTGCATACAATAAAGTGACAACTATATGGCTCCTGCCAGTTGCCGATAACTTGGTTACAAAACATGATCATCTCATACAATAAAATTTAGCATCATGTCTTGACCATATCACATCACAGCATACCCTGCAAAAACAAGTTAGACGTCCTCTACTTTGTTGTTGCAAGTTTTACGTGGCTGCTACGGGCAAAGAAAGAACCAATCTTACCTACGCATCAAAACCACAACGATAGTTTGTCAAGTTGGTGCTGTTTTAACCTTCGCAAGGACCGGGCGTAGCCATACTCAGTTCAACTAATGTTGGAGAAACTGACACCCGCCAGCCACCTATGTGCAAAGCACGTCGGTAGAACCAGTCTCGCGTAAGCGTACACGTAATGTCGGTCCGGGCCGCTTCATCCAACAATACCGCCGAACCAAAGTATGACATGCTGGTAAGTAGTATGACTTATATCGCCCACAACTTGCTTGTGTTCTACTCGTGTATATAACATCAACACATAAAACCTAGGCTCGGATGCCACTGCTGGGGAACGTAGTAATTTCAAAAAAATTCCTACGCACACGCAAGATCATGGTGATGCATAGCAATGAGAGGGGAGAGTGTAATCTACGTACCCTCGTAGACCGACAGCGGAAGCGTTATAACAACGCGGTTGATGTAGTCGTACGTCTTCACGGCCCGATCGATCAAGCACCGAAACTACGGCACCTCCGAGTTCTAGCACACGTTCAGCTCGATGACGATCCCCAGACTCCGATCCAGCAAAGTGTCGGGAAAGAGTTCCGTCAGCACAACGGCGTGGTGATGATCTTGATATTCTACTGTCGCAGGGCTTCGCCTAAGCACCACTACAATATTATCGAGGACTATGGTGGAAGGGGGCACCGCACACGGCTAAGCGAACGATCTTGGAGATCAACTTGTGTGTCTAGAGGTGCCCCCTGCCCCCATATATAAAGGAGCAAGGGGGGAGGAGGCCGGCCCTAGGAGGGGGCGTGCCAAGTGTGGAGTCCTACTAGGACTCCCTAGTCCTAGTAGGATTCCACCTCCCATATGGAATAGGAAAAGAGGAAGGGAAAAGGAGAAGGAAGGAAGGGGGCGCCCCCCTTCCCTAGTCCAATTCGGACCAGACCAAGGGGAGGGGTGCGGCCACCCTTGAGGCCCTTTTCCTTCTTTCCCGTATGGCCCAATAAGGCCCAATACGTATTCCCGTAACTCTCCGGTACTCCGAAAAATACCCGAATCACTCAGAACCTTTCCGATGTCCGAATATAGTCATCCAATATATCAATCTTTACGTCTCGACCATTTCGAGACTCCTCGTCATGTCCCCGATCTCATCCCGGACTCCGAACTCCTTCGGTACATCAAAACTCATAAACTCATAATATAACTGTCATCGAAACCTTAAGCGTGCGGACCCTACGGGTTCGAGAACAATGTAGACATGACCGAGACACGTCTCCGGTCAATAACCAATAGCGGAACCTAGATTCTCATATTGGCTCCCACATATTCTATGAAGATCTTTATCGGTCAGACCGCATAACAACATACGTTGTTCCCTTTGTCATCGGTATGTTACTTGCCCGAGATTCGATCGTCGGTATCTCAATACCTAGTTCAATATCGTTACCAGCAAGTCTCTTTACTCGTTCCGTAATACACCATCCTGCAACTAACTGATTAGTTGCAATGCTTGCAAGGCTTGAGTGATGTGCATTACCGATAGGGCCCAGAGATACCTCTCCGACAATCGAAGTGACAAATCCTAATCTTGAAATATGCCAACCCAACATGTACCTTTGGAGACACCTGTAGAGCTCCTTTATAATCACCCAGTTACGTTGTGACGTTTGGTAGCACACAAAGTGTTCCTCCGGCAAATGGGAGTTGCATAATCTCATAGTCGTAGGAACATGTATAAGTCATGAAGAAAGCAATAGCAACATACTAAACGATCGGGTGCTAAGCTAATGGAATGGTTCATGTCAATCACATCATTCTCCTAATGATGTGATCTCGTTAATCAAATGACAACACATGTCTATGGTTAGGAAACATAACCATCTTTGATTAACGAGCTAGTCAAGTAGAGGCATACTAGTGACACTTTGTTTGTCTATGTATTCACACATGTATTATGTTTCCGGTTAATACAATTCTAGCATAAATAATAAACATTTATCATGAAATAAGGAAATAAATAATAACTTTATTATTGCCTCTAGGGCATATTTCCTTCAATCTGCACCTCGTCGTCCTTGCAGATAGGGATGGAGCACTCATTGTACTTGTGGCGTAGCTCTGAGAAGAGGTTTGCAATCAACCTGCACCTTGTCATCCTTGCGGATAGGGATGGAGCACACATTGTACTTGTGGCGTAGCTCTGAGGAGAGGTTTTCAATCGACCTGCACATCGTCATCCTTGCGGATAGAGATGGAGTGCACATTGTACTTGTGGCGCAGCTCCGTGGGGAGGATTGCAGTCGACCTGCACCTCGTCATCCTTGCGGATAGGAATGGGTTTTCAACTTAGGCGAGCACTGGGATGCAGCTAAGCCCCCGAGTGTGAGGTTTGCTCATCACTCGGTAGGATTTTTGAAACTTAGGTGAGCACTGGACTGCAGCCAAGCCCCCGAGTGTGAGGTTTGCTCATCACCCGGTAGGATTTTTGAAACTTAGGCGAGCATTGGACTGCAGCTAAGCCTCCGAGTGAGAGGCTTGCTCATCACTCGGTAGGATTTTTTCAACTTAGGCGAGTACTGGACTGCAGCTAAGCCCCCGAGTGTGAGGTTTTCTCATCACTCGGTAGGATTTTTGAAACTTAGGCGAGTACTGGACTACAGCTAAGCCTCCGAGTGTGAGGTTTGCTCATCACTCGGTAGGATTTTTTAAACTTAGGCGAGTACTGGACTGCAGCTAAGCCCCCGAGTGTGAGGTTTTCTCATCACTCGGTAGGATTTTTGAAACTTAGGCGAGTACTGGACTGCAGCTAAGCCCCCGAGTGTGAGGTTTGCTCATCACTCAGTAGGATTTTTTTAAACTTAGGCAAGTACTGGACTGCAGCTAAGCCCCCGAGTGTGAGGTTTGCTCATCACTCGGTAGGATTTTTTCTTCAACTTAGGCGAGTACTGGACTGCAGCTAAGCCCCCGAGTGAGAGGTTTGCTGATCACTCGGTAGGATTTTTGAAACTTAGGCGAGTACTAGACTGCAGCTAAGTCCCCGAGTGTGAGGTTTGCTCATCACTCGGTAGGATTTTTTAAACTTAGGCGAGTACTGGACTGCAGCTAAGCCCCCGAGTGTGAGGTTTGCTCATCACTCGGTAGGATTTTTGAAACTTAGGCAAGTACTGGACTGCAGCTAAGCCCCCGAGTGATAGGCTTGATCATCACTCGGTAGGATTTTTTTCAACTTAGGTGAAACGGATTCACAGCTAAGCCCCCGAGTGAGAGGCTTGCCCATCACTCGGTAGGATTTTTTTAAAACTTAGGAGAAACGGATTCACAGCTAAGACACCCACTGGGGGATTTCAGAAACAAACATAAGCAACCGACAATCATTTTAGAAGACTGTAAAAACTCTTGTCTTTGATAAACAAACTACAAAGGTGCTTCTTATTACATCCCAACAGACTGAGTGCTTAAGTATAAAAGGGGCGGAGCAGCTCCGCATTCCAAGCTCACGGCTCATCTTTCTTGTGCTCGACGTTGTAGAGGTGGTACGCTCCATTGTGGAGCACTCTGGTGACAACGAAGGGGCCTTCCCAGGCAGGAGCAAGCTTGTGTGGTTTCTGCTGGTCCACTCGGAGAACCAAGTCTCTCTCTTGAAATGCTCGACCCCTCACGTTTCTGGCATGGAATCAACACATGTCTTGCTGATAGATGGTTGATCGGATCAAGGCCATCTCTCTTTCTTCTTCTAGGAGATCAACTGCATCTTGCCGTGCCTGTTCTGCTTCTTCTTCTGAGAAAAGCTCGACTCGGGGCGCATTGTGGAGCAAGTCACTCGGAAGTACAGCTTCGGCTCCATAAACCAAGAAAAAGGGGGTTCTGCCAGTCGACCAATTGGGAGTTGTCCTCAATCCCCACAATACCGATGGAAGCTCATTTACCCAGGCTCCTGCTGCGTGTTTGAGGTCAGGCATCAGTCGGGGTTTTAGTCCTTTGAGAATCAATCCATTTATTTTTTCAGCTTTCCCATTCGACTGAGGGTGGGCGACTGAGGCATAGTCGACTCGAGTACCTTGGGAAGCACAGAAAGTTCTGAACTCATAAGAATCGAAGTTTGACCCGTTGTTAGTGATGATGTTGTGCGGAACACCATATCTGAATGTTAACTCTCTGATGAAGCTGACAAAAGTATTGGCTTCAAGGTTCTTGATAGGCTTGGCTTCAATCCACTTGGTGAACTTGTCGACTGCTACAAGCACATGAGTGAATCCACTCCTACCAGTCCTCAGAGGTCCAACCATATGCAATCCCCAAACAGCAAAAGGCCATTCGAGTGGAATGGTCTTCAGGGCCGACGCAGGCTTGTGAGACATGTTGGAGTAAAACTGGCAACCTTCACATTTGTCGACTATTTCTTTTGCCATATCATTTGCCCGTGGCCAGTAAAATCCCTCTCGATATGCTTTGGCCACAATGGTCTGAGAGGACGCATGGTGACCACAGGTCCCTGAATGGATGTCATTGAGGATCACTCGACCCTCTTCAGGTGTTATGCATTTCTGGCAAACTCCAGTCACACTTTCTCTGAACAACTGTCCTCTTATCACAGTAAAGGCTTTAGATCGACGGACGATCTGTCGAGCCTCTTCTTCATCCTCTGGGAGTTCCTTTCTAAGAATGTACGCGATATATGGTACTGTCCAATCAGGGGTGATGACCAAAACCTCCATAATCAAATCGACCACGGCTGGAACCTCGATTTCAGTCGGATCGCTGGCACTCTTCGGCTGTGGGGGCTCTTCAGTGAAGGGATCTTCTTGAACTGAAGGTGTATGAATATGCTCTAGGAACACATTGCTGGGAATGGCTTCCCTCTTGGAGCCTATATTTGCCAGATCATCGGCTGCTTGATTTTTTAGTCGAGGGATGTGATGGAGCTCTAACCCCTCAAACCTCTTTTCTAACTTTCTCACTGCATTGCAATAACCGGTCATAGCTGGGCTTCTGACGTCCCACTCCTTCATCACCTGATTGACCACTAAATCCGAGTTGCCATAGACCATGAGGCGACGGACGCCAAGTGAAAGGGCCATATGCAACCCGTACAGAAGTGCCTCATATTCAGCTTCATTGTTGGAGGAGGCAAAGTGAATTTGGAGAACATAGCTGAGTTTGTCACCACGGGGGGATACCAACACCACCCCAGCACCGGAACCATTCAACATCTTGGACCCATCGAACAACATGGTCCAATGCTCCGAGTGAATTTGGGCGGGAAGTTGCTGTTCGATCCACTCGGCGAGGAAATCAGCTATTGCTTCGGACTTGATAGCTTTCTTTGCCTCAAATTTGATATCTAGGGGAAGGAGTTCAATCGCCCACTTTGCCACTCGCCCAGTTGCATCTCTATTGTTCAGAATCTCTAATAATGGAGTGTCACTGACGACTGTAATGGAATGATCAGAGAAATAGTGTGCAACCTTCTTCGTGGTCATGTAAATCCCATAAACAAGCTTCTGATAATGTGGATATCTTTGCTTCGACAGAGTCAGAACTTCAGAAACATAATATACTGGGCGCTGAACTTTATAGGCTTTTCCTTCTTCCTCCCGCAGTCCCGCTCGACCGTGAGTACTGTACTGACAACTTGTCCAGTGGCTGCAATATAACACAGTAAAGGCTCTTTGCTGATTGGTGCAGCAAGCACCGGCTGGGTGGAAAGCAGGGCTTTGAGCTCTGCAAACGCTTCATCAGCTTCGGGGGTCCACTCGAACTTATCAGACTTCTTCATTAGTCGGTAAAGAGGCAATGCCTTTTCACCGAGGCGAGAAATGAATCGACTCAAGGCAGCCAAACAACCAATAAGCTTCTGGACATCGTGCACACACACAAGGCATTTCATCCGAAGTATAGCACCAACTTTCTTTGGGTTAGCGTCGATCCCTCATTCGGAAACGAGGAACCCGAGTAATTTTCCACCGGGAACTCCAAATGTGCATTTCGATGGATTAAGCATAATATCATACCTTCTGAGGTTGGCAAAGGTTTCAGCGAGGTCAGCTAGTAGGTCGGAACTCTTACGTGACTTGACCATGATGTCGTCCATGTATGCTTCCACACTCTGACTGATCTGAGTGAGTAAACACTTCTAGATCATACGCATGAATGTGGCTCCAGTGTTCTTCAGGCCGAATGGCATAGTGACATAACAGAAGCATCCGAATGGAGTGATGAAAGCCGGTTTTATCTCATCGGGTCCATACAGTCGGATCTGATGGTACCCGGAATAGGCGTCCAAAAAGGACAAACGCTCACACCCTGTAGTCGAGTCGACAATTTGGTCGATGCGGGGGAGAGGAAAATGATCTTTCGGGCAGGCCTGATTGATATGCTTGAAGTCAATGCACATGCGAAGTGAATCATCCTTCTTGGGGACCATGACAACATTGTCGAGCCACTTGGAGTGGTAAATCTCTCGGATGAACTCAGCTGCCAGGAGCCGAGCCACTTCCTCGCCAATTGCTTTTATCTTCTGGACGGCGGATCGTCAGAGATGTTCCTTGACTGGTTTTACTTTTGGGTCGACTCGCAAACGATGTTCAGCCAGCCCCCTGGGTACACCCGGCATGTCAGAAGGCTTCCATGCAAAGATGTCCCAGTTCTCACGAAAGAACTGGATGAGCGCTTCTTCCTATTTGCCGTCGAGTGTTGTTGAGATATGGGTCGGAGCAGCATTGGGATCGGTGGGGTGAATATGAATCGGCTTTGTTTCACCGAACGACTGAAATGCAGAATCTGTGGCAGGCTTCTTGGCTCGAAGCAAATCACTCAGATCTGCATTTTTCTGATACTCTTGCAGTTCTACTACTGCCATTTGTGCATTGGCAATTTTTGAGCCCTTTTGGAAGCACTCTTCTGCCTTCTGCCGATTGCCAGTGACAGTGATTACTCCTCTAGGACCAGGCATCTTCAATTTGAGATACACGTAACATGGTCGGGCCATAAAACATGCATAAGCGGGCCTACCCAGAATAGCATGGTAAGCACTCTTGAAGTCCACTACCTCAAATGTCAACTTTTCCTTGCGGTAATTCTTGGAATCACCGAAAACCACATCAAGGGCGATCTGGCCGAGTGACTGAGCCTTCTTGCCAGGTATAATGCCATGAAAACTCATGTTGCTTTCACTAAGCTTGGACATCGGAATGCCCATTCCCTTCAAAGTTTCAGCATACAGGATATTCAGGCCACTGCCACCATCCATTAGCACTTTAGTCAATCGAGTGCCTTCAACTACTGGGTCTGTAAGTGCATCTAGTGCCACCCCTAGTTGGTTTTGGAGTATTGACGACAAACCTAGTTGAGGGACTAATGTGTTTGTGAGAATTGCAGGATAACACAGGTAGAAGTCCCTCATTGATTCGGTTTTCCTACCAGAGATGACCCCTAAAAATGTATGAAGACATTGAAGTCAAAGGTGGTATGTGAAGATATTCACATTGAAGACTATGACAAGAGAAGACATCGCATGAAGCCTATGGAGCTCGAAGACTTAGATCTTTCGTAGTTCTTTTTCTTCTTTGTTGAGTCATAGGAACCACCATACTGTTAAGTGGGGTCCAAGAGAACCAGTCAGAATGACTGAAGTGATGCTTAACCAAAACCTATGTCTTCGAGTGAAGACTATGAGAGCGAATCTTGTCCAGAGTCGGACAAGTCAGCTTTGCTTGTAGCCCAAGTAAAGTTGTCGTGTGTGTTTGAAATCTGACCGTTGGAACACGTGTCAGTTCCTTAGTGACCCAGGGTCATTTCGGACAAATCAGGTCGGGTTGCCTAGTGGCTATAAATAGCCCACCCCCTACAACCATAAACGGTTGGCTGCTCAGAGTTAAAGTACGGCTTTTGTCGTGTGAGAGCAACCCACCTCGAAGCCTTTGAGAGAGAATTCCTTGCGAGGATAAAGCCCTAACCACCCAGAGCCAAAGAGTGTTAGGCATCACTTAAGTCTTCCTGTCTGTGTGATCTGAAGACTTATTACACTTGAGGACTGTGAATCCTCCAGCCGGTTAGGTGTCATGTTCTAAGAATCCAAGAGTCATTGTGGATCGCCGATGAACGAAGTCTGTGAAGGTTTGGGAGTCTACCTTGAAGACTTACCAGAGTGATTGGGCGAGGTCTGTGTGACCTTAGCTCAAGGGGAATACGGTGAGGACTGGGTGTCCTGAGCTGCGTGTTCAGGACTGGGTGTCCGGGACTGTGTGTCCTCAGGTTTAAATACCTAGCCGCCCAAACTAGACGTACAGTTGTCACAGCAACTGGAACTGGTCCAACAAATCATTGTCTTTAACGAGTCACTGGTTTCATCCTTCCCTTCCCTTTACTTACTGTTGGTCCTTGTGAAGTCATCGTATGATTGCACTATCTTTTGTCTTCACTGAGTGACTGCTTGTTCTGATTGGCTTCTTAATATCTTCCTACCTGATCCTTACTACCTATCTGCTATTAGTCATTGTGCTTTCACTTCATTGAATACTTGACTATGGTTTGCCTAGTGTAGTCTACCTTCCGCTGCATGGTAATAGGTTTATTTCTATCGTTTGTCTTCGAAACTTTCATGTTTTGAAGACTTTCATAAAAATCGCCTATTCACCCCCCTCTAGTCGATATAACACACTTTCAATTGGTACCAGAGCAAGGTACTCCCTTGTTCTATGTGATTCGGTTTAACCACCTGGAGTTTTAGCTATGTCGACTACAGGGATAATTAAAGTCTCTGCTGCGTGCCCCGTCTTCAATGGAACTGAATATCCCTACTGGAAGAATAAGATGCGCATGCATCTTGAAGCCATTGACGTCGACCTATGGTATGTCGTCAAGAACGGTGTTCCCAAGGCTGGAGAAGGTGTCAATGCTGCTGACGTCAAGAAGTTTGTTCAACTGGACTCTAATGCCAAGAATATCATCTGTGGTCATCTGACCAAAGGACAGTATGGCCGCGTGAGTGCTTTGGAAACATCTAAGCTAGTCTGGGACTGGCTCTCCAAGGTCAATGAAGGCGTCTCAACCCAGAGAGATCAGAGAATCAGTGTCCTTCACAACCTCTTCAACCGCTTCAAGAGAAATGACAATGAGAATGTCTAGCTCACGTTTGATCGACTCACTGACATCACAAATGAGCTTCAAGCTCTCGGCGCCACTGGGATCACCAAGCATGAAGTCGTCAAGACACTCTTGAGATCACTTGACAGCTCGTTTGACACCCTAGCCCTGATGATTCAAGAACGTCCGGACTTCAAGACACTCGATCCGTCTAACATACTTGAGAGGCTCAACACACACGAGTTTCAGATTTCTGAGAAAAGAGACATCTACGGTCCCAACTATGGGCGAACTCGTGCCTTGAAGGCAAAAGCTGTCTCCACATCTGAAGAAGAATCTGACAGCAGTTCTGATGATCCTGAAGACATTGGAAAGGAGCTTGTTATGCTTGTGAAGAAGTTCCAAAAATTCACAAAGAAGAAAGGCTTCAGAAAGTCTTCACGATCAAGCTCAAGGAAGGATGAAGCTTCTGCTCATGACTACAAGAAAAGATCATGCCACAAGTGCAAGAAACCTAGCCACTACATCTCTGAGTGTCTGTAGTGGGACAATGAGAACAACAACAAGAAGAAGAGCAAGGAGTATGACTCCAACGACAAGAAGAAGAAGAAATACTCAAAGTCCTCTTCCAAGTCTTCCTCCAAGTCTTCATCACACAAGAAGAGCTCATCTGGCAAGGCACGTGCATTTGTTGGCAAGGAAATGGATTCAGAGGAGGAGTCCGCTTCTGAGGAGGCGGAGGTGGAGTCTGAGGAGGAGTCCGATTCTGGCATTGCGAGTCTGGCTACATCATACGTTGCCAAGTCCATCTTCAACACTGAAGACAATGACTCCATCACCAACACCGATGCAAATGACAAGGACTACTCCGCTCCTACCTACTGCTTCATGGCACGCGGTGCCAAGGTAAACACACGCACTACTCATTATCAAACATCTAGTGACGATGACTCTGATTGTGGTTCCAAACCCAGCTACAAAACACTCGCTAAGATTGCAAATGAACAACAGAAAACCATGGAACACATTCAAAAACTGTTAGACAAAAGCGATGATCTGTTAGACGCTGAAATGACTCGATCTCAGTCCTTAATTGAAGACATAAAAAATCTTCACGTTAAGTATGAGGAACTTGAAAGTCGTCATGAAACGCTCTCAACAGCTCATGAAAGGCTTTCCTATGATTATCTTTAAAGGAAACAAGATCTTGAGAAATTGAGAGTGGCTCATGAAGATCTTCAAAAAGAAAATGAGTCGCTTCGTGCCGAACAGATCAGTTCATCTCAGGAAGGATTTGAACCACCATGTCTTAAATGCACTGAGCGTGATAATGCTACTTCTGTTGCTGAATGTTCTACTGCTGCTACTGTTGCAATATCTTCAACTGTTGATGTGGGAACTAACCCCTCTGCTGAGGATACCACTGCTATTGCTGATGAGAATGCTAGGTTGAAGACATTGCTTGAAACAGGGATGTACAAAAGTCTCAAAGGGCATCAGACACTATGTGATGTCCTCAAAAGGCAGATCCTGAACCGAAACCCTAGGAAAGAGGGTGTTGGGTTCGAAAGGAAAATGAATGCTGATGGCTCTTACTGGAAACCTGAGCAGTACCCCAAAACCACATGGGTTGCTGCAAAGGAACCTTCAGGAGATCCATCCACTCTATCTGGCTTAACTTGTGTTAACCCCATTGTTATTGACGAATCCTTTGATGCAAACTATAAACTATTTAAGAATCAGAATGGTGAAGTGTTTGCCAGGTATATTGGTACTAACTGCAGGAATGGACCGCCTATGAAGAAGATCTGGGTGCCGAAAAGGTGTTTGGAGAATCTTCCTGTGAATGTCATCATGACACCATAGGTGAAGAAGACAAACCCCAGACCACAGTCTTCATACGGTCCAAAGGCTTCATACAAACAGAGGACTCACCTGAGTCACACTAACGCAAATGTTTTGCAGGGAAGCCATACTCAGGCCTATGAATATGAGCGCGGTTCATCAAACCGCCATGTTCATAAGACCAAGAACTATTCTGCTTATTCTTATGAGTACTATTGTCCTCCTGCAAGACTTTTTGCTAGGGCTCCAAAGCCAAAGTTCTCAGATGCTGCACTTAGACTTATTGCTTCTAAGCCACCCTTGAAGATGTGGGTGGCTAAGAAAGCTTAACTCTCTTTTGCAGGGAAGGGTCTCCAGCAGAAAACCAAAATCGTCTGACGCTATTGCTGGGGACCTTAAACATCTTGTAGGGCGCAAGATCAAATGCCCAAATGGTCTTACCATGTACTTCGTTCCTGAATCGCTTGCTACTCTCCCTATCAGTCCAAATCTCGATCTAAGCTTTCATAACCCACTGGTTCGTCAAATGTTTTTGCTTCACAATTCTCTTCGTGAAGCCTATCCCCCTAACTGCACTGTAGGGTACGACACCAGCAGCTTCAGAATGGATTATTGATAGTGGGTGTACCAATCACATGACTAGCAAGAGAAGCCTTCTTATGGACTCAACCTTACGTCCATCCGACAAGAGTCACATCACATTTGCTCACACTGGTAAAAGTAAGGTATTGGGTCTAGGTAGAGTTGCAATCTCAAAGGATCAACACATGGATAAAGTCATGCTTGTTGAATCCCTTGGTTTCAACTTAATGTCTGTCTCAATGCTTTGTGATTTAAACATGATCGTAATGTTTGGAAAATATCGTTGCCTTGTTCTAATGGAATCTGACAAGTCTCTAGTGTTTGAAGGGTATCGGAAAGATGATTTGTACGTGGTAGATTTCTCAGCAGGACCACAACTTGCCGTATGTCTTCTAGCAAAAGCTTCAGAATGCTGGCTCTGGCATCGGAGGCTAGGGCATGCTGGCATGAGGAACCTCCACACCCTTGCAAAGAAGAAGCATGTCATAGGCATCGAGGGCGTCAAGTTCAAGAAAGATCACTTATGCGGTGCCTGTGAAGCAGGAAAGATGACGAGGGCCAAGCATCCCTCGAAGACAATCATGACAACAACTCGACCCTTCGAACTGCTCCACATGGATCTTTTCGGTCCCACTCATTACTCAACTCTTACTACTACTGCTTGTCTCTATGGCTTTGTCATTGTTGATGATTATTCTAGATATACTTGGGTGCACATAATCCTCTACAAGACTGAAGTGCAGGATGTCTTCAGACGCTTCGCCAATCGAGCAATGAACAACTATGGCGCCAAGATAAAGCACATCAGAAGTGACAATGGCACTGAATTCAAGAACACTGGCCTTGATACATATCTTGATACTTTGGGCATCACACATGAATTCTCAGCTCCGTACACGCCACAGCAGAATGGCGTCGTCGAACGCAAGAACAGAACACTCATTGAGATGGCCCGAACGATGCTTGATGAATACAAGACTCCAAGAAAATTCTGGCCTGAAGCCATTGATACTGCATGCCATACAATCAATCGTGTTTATCTTCACAAGCTTCTGAACAAGACATCTTATGAGCTCCTTACTGGCAAGAAGCCAAATGTCAGTTACTTCAGAGTATTTGGCGCCAGGTGCTGGATCAAGGATCCACATCACACTTCAAAATTTGCACCAAAAGCACATGAGGGTTTTATGCTTGGATATGGAAAGGATTCACACTCCTACAGAGTCTTCAATCTCTTTCATTATAAAGTGGTTGAAACAGTGGATGTGCGGTTCGATGAGACTAACGGTTCACAAAGAGAGCACCTGCCAAATGTGCTAGATGAAGTTCCATCCAGTGAATCAATCAAACTTATGGGAACTGGAGAAATCATACCCTCTGAAGCTCAACCTGAAGAGGAACTTATCATCTCCGCACCTGATCAACCTGAAGACAATGCTCAGCCTGAAGACAATCCTTCTAACAATGACAATGATCAGCAAGAGCAAAATCTTCGCCCTGTACATCCTCGTGTTGCCAATGAAGTGCAGATTGAGAGAATAATTGATAGCATCAATGCACCCGGTCTGCTCACTCGTTCAAGGGCAACACAGCTAGCAAATTTCTGTGGGCGCTTCGCATTCGTCTCAATAACAGAACCCAAGAAAGTTGAAGAAGCCTTCATGGAACCTGAATGGATTCAAGCTATGCAAGAAGAGCTTCAACAGTTTGAGCTGAATAATGTATGGGAACTGGTTAAGCGTCCTGATCCTCGGAAGCACAATATAATAGGCACCAAATGGATATATCGCAACAAGCAAGATGAGCATGGTCAAGTTGTCAGAAACAAAGCTCGTCTTGTTGCTCAAGGATATACTCAAGTTGAAGGGATTGACTTTGATGAAACATTTGCTCCTATGGCTCGACTTGAAGCCATACGCATACTGCTGGCCTATGCAAATCATCATAACATACTTCTATATCAAATGGATGTGAAGAGCGCTTTTCTCAATGGCAAGATTGAAGAAGAAGGGTATGTTGCACAACCGCCTGGCTTTGAAGATCCAAAACATCCTGACATGGTATACAAGCTCAACAAGGCACTGTATGGCCTCAAACAAGCCCCTCGGGCTTGGTATGACACACTCAAATACTTCCTGAAGAGCAAAGGCTTCACACCTGGTTCCCTCGACCCCACTCTCTTCACGAAGACATATGATGGTGAACTGTTTGTGTGCCAAATATATGTGGATGACATTATCTTCGGCTGCACCAATCAGAAATACAGTGAAGAGTTTGGATATATGATGCAAGAGCAATATCAGATGTCCATGATGGGAGAGCTGAAGTTCTTCCTCGGTCTTCAAATACGACAGCAACGCAACGACATCTTCATATCTCAAGAGAAGTATCTCAAAGATTGCCTGAAGAAGTTCGGTATGCAAGACTGCAAAGGCTTCATGACGCCAATGCCAGCCAAACGTCATCTGGGTCCCGACGACAATGGTAAAGAGTTCGATCAAAAGGTATACCGCTCCATGATTGGTTCTTTACTTTATCTATGTGCATCTAGGCCAGATATTATGCTTAGTGTTTGCATGTGTGCTCGATTCCAAGCGGCACCAAAGGAATCGCATCACTTAGCTGTGAAGCGAATTCTTCGATATTTGGCTCACACCCCAACTCTAGGATTATGGTATCCAAAGGGCTCAGAGTTTGATCTGGTTGGATTCTCGGATGCTGATTATGCTGGTGACAAGGTGGATCGCAAGTCTACATCAGGCACATGTCATTTTCTGGGACGATCACTTGTATGTTGGTCTTCAAAGAAGCAGAACTGTGTATCTCTCTCCACTGCTGAATCTGAATACATTGCTGCTGGATCTTGCTGCGCTCAGCTTCTGTGGATGAAGCAAACACTCAAAGACTATGGCATTCATCTGAAGCAAGTGCCACTCTACTGCGACAACGAAAGCGCCATCAAGATTGCCAACAACCCAGTTCAGCACTCGAAGACAAAGCACATTGAGATTCGTCATCACTTTCTCAGAGATCATGTTGTGAAGGAAGACATTGATATCATACACGTCAACACTGAAGAGCAATTGGCAGATATCTTCACCAAGCCCTTGGATGAGAAGAGATTTTGCAAGTTACGGTGTGAGCTAAATATCTTGGAATCCTCAAATGTCCTGTGATCAGGCACACATCCTAACACTTATGCATATTGATGACTTAGATGTGCAACACACGAAGTAAAGTATATCTTCAATCAATGAAGACATGCATTCTAAGTGTGAATACATTAATGTGGAATTTGACTTCGGAGCGCCACGATAATTGTGCGCCGTGTCTGGGTCTAATACTTCCTATACGGTGGGTAACGCCACCACCAAATGTTCTATTTGAAGTGTTTCACTCATGGCGTTACATTTGCTATGTCTTCACATTTGGTTTGGCTTCAATCTCAACATGTCTTCATGATTATCTTCACTATGTTGATTATATATATATACTAGTGTTCTGTCCTCTACAGCATTCACTTATAGCTATGTCTTCTTGTTGAATCTTTTGAACTAAGTGAATGTGATCGGACCCTAACCTCTCTATGCTTTCTATCTCAAACTCTATCTCTCCAAATCATATGCATTCTTTTGAAACTGTCAAATGTCTTCTCTGCGTCCTTGTCAGCAGAAGATACAGAGACAAACATTAAGTCCGCTTTCAATGCTAATTCCTTCACCTGAAACCCGGAGAAGTGGGAACGACCACCCGACAATCCAGGCGTGCGTGGGACGTGGAACAACCTCCGATATGCTGCATGATGGCCACGTGTTCCTCAGATGTGAATCGCCAGGGGCACCTGTGTAATAACACTGAGCCGCCCCTGTCCCTATAAATACACGCCTCACCACAGTCATTATCTCTTCTTCCACTCTCGCACGAACCCTAGCGCCACCGCTAGCCCTCGACGACGCCGGCGACGAAGCGCTTAGCTGCCGCAACCTCTCCGACGCCGTCTTCACGCCGACCGCGGACATCGTCTTCTCCGCCGTCGCCGTAGGTGTCCTCCGTCGCCAAGTTAGGGCACGGACGATCGAACTGCTCGGCCTCCTCTTCCACTCCGTCTAGCAGTTCTTCGTGTGGTAAATAAAACTTCCTTTTTACGGCCCCTTTGATCCTATAGATTCGTCACTTTCTACCACAAGCAGTTTCTGTTCACACAAGTTGGATCTATTTCATACTGCATCTCATAATATGCCTAGTATATTCACTTATGCTTCACAAAGTAGTTAGATTCCTCACTTGTACTGATCCTGGATTCGTACAAATCTGGAACCAACTCCTTATCTATGAGTGAATGTCTTCGCACGATGAGGTCAATGTCTTCTAAACTGATTTATCTTCAAAATCTTCTGAGAATGCATATGACCTCTTCCCCTTCCCTCGCACCTTAATGCTGTCACAGGTACATGTCCGTGGGAGAATCCCTTGGTTCTCATAGTCTGCATTCATTTGCAGAATTCTTACAGTATCACATAAATTCTCCCGAAGCCAGTTCCTGTTTGTCCAGCAAGCGAAAGCCTTTGAAGCCTTTGAACGTATTGAAGCCATTCAGTTTAAAGTTCATGGCTGCAGAGAAATCAGCAAGGAAGGGTGGCAGAAAGCGTCGAGGAGAAACATCAAGAGATCTGCCCGATGACCTCTCAGAGCTGTACAAGACAGATCCTGAAGAGGATTACAATCAGCGCAAGACACGAATCCAATGGATTCGACGATATTGGGCAGAACAGTGGTTCAAGTACAGATTTGTGACAAAGGAATATGCTGAAAAGAATGCCATCAAGCGACCATGGGGAGACATCCTCTACAAAAATCTTCAACCCAGGTCCAGAGATGAAGCCATTGAACAAGGCTTCTATCCCTGCATGGTCCGTGGACCACAGCCTGCGGATGCTGACCCATCGTCACTGCTATGGTGTCGTGACGACAATCTGTTCAAGCGCAACTTCCAGTTTGCCCAGAATTCGGCAAAGCAGAACAAGAAGTCTTTGGGATTAGACTTCAACCCTGGTCCCTCTGCTCCCCATGCCGATGGCACCCGCGAAGCTGAACCCAATCTTCTTGGGCCCTTCTACAACTTGGAAGGTCTCATCACTCATATCGTGGTTCAAGGGACAGCCGTGAATGAGCCTGCAGATGACGCTGAATCAGATGAAGCGCCTGCAGTGCCGAAGCCAAAGAAACTGAAGCAGCCTAAAGCTTCAAAGCCTGCCTCTGCACCAAAAATCTCACGGGCGAAGCCACTGGCTACTGCACCTCCCGAAGACAGTGTGCAGTCTGAAGATTTGTCATGCATCTCCAAGCCCCAGAAAGTCCAGATGCCTCTGCCACACACCGGCCAAGAACTGACAGCTGCTGCTATTCTGCGCAACGATGCCATTGATCTGTCCAGTGATGAAGATCTTGCAGATGACGCTCTTGAGCAACTGATCAAGAGCAAAGAAGAAGCAGAAATCTTCAATGATCTGCCTCTCTTTGACGTGGCAATCATCCACAACTTCATTGATGAGTGGTTTGACACGCCCAACCTCAGCTTCGAAGATCTGCAACTTCCAATTGGCCTCAGTGTCGCCTTCCATGGCGCCATTGCTTCAGAGCTAGCTCTAGCTCAGCGCATCGTCGAACTGAAGCAAAAGATTGACTTTGAGAAAGCTCAGTTCAAGAAGCATATGGCCAAGCTCAGCGTGCAAGAGGTGAAAAACTTCAAGATTATGCTGCACGAGCTCAAAGAAGCCTTTCTCAAGAAACGTGCAGAAGCTCAGGGTTCTCGTGAGCACATGAAGAGCCTGGCTGACAAGTGTGTGCAAGGCTACAACGAGGCTGAGAAGCGCAAGGCCCTTGGGCGTCCGGGCATTGATCCCAGGATGGCTGCTAAGCAGAAGAAGAAGCCCACTGTGGCCGAACCCAACGCACCAAGGCAGGAAGCAGATCCCATTGTCTTCCCAACTAGCATGACTGGCTCAAGCCAAAGGCCAGGTCAACCGCTTCAGAACTGAAGAAGACGAGGACTACTGAGGCTGAAGCCAGAAAGAGGAAACATTCTGAAGCCTCCGATGCTGCTCCCTCCAAAAAGAAGCGGAAGACCAAGAAGGAACAGGCTGCTCCCATAGAGCCCTTAATTGTTGAACCCATCTCCATGGTTCGCCCTGATGCTGAACATCAAGAGCGCCAACTGACTGTCCATGAGCCTGCTTCCACAGAGGCTCATGAAGCTGAAGACTTTCCAGCAGCTGATCCCACGCTGCTGAAGACATTGGTCACCATGACCATGTTGAAGATGATGCACTTCTTCCTCAGATCGAGCACCAACAGGTATCATCGCCTATGCTTACGCACAGCGAACTCATCAGCATTGGTCGTCCTCTGACGCCAATTGCTCAGGATGCATCATGGGCTGATCACCCACAAGCACAAGAGGAAGATGACTTTGAGGCCCAGCCAACTCCAACTCCACAGGCGTCGCCAGCGTTACGCAGGCTTCGCAAAGGACCAAGGCCTCCAGTCTCCGAGTCTGAAGCTAAAGCTGCTGAAGACATTCCGGCTGCATCAGCCGATGAAGAAGAAACCCCAAGAGTTTCTACACCCTCGTCTCACCAAGAAGCTGTTCTCGAGGAGAACGTGACTGTGATCGACCCTCCAGCTCATCAAGTGGAGGTTGAGAATCTTGAGGCTGCCACCACCAACACCAATGAAGCCACTGACACTGTCATGGCTGAAGCAAATGTGGAGCCTCCACCAACCCAAGAACCAGAAGTCAGCGAAGCCAATGAAGCTACTGCTTCTGTTCCTGCGCCTGCTGCTGGTCCTCAGTTTGACTATCATGTTGAGCATAGGCCTCAGGTACAGAAGCCAATTCCAAGGTTGCCCAGGTTTCCAGGTCCTGCATCAGCACCTAGATCCTTCAATGTCAACGGCTTCAAAGCAGACAACACTTTCTTCAATAGCTCCAAGAACCCCTACTCAAGGGAAATAATATCTTCTGATCGGTTCTGGAGCTATCCGCAGCGAAGCTATTACTCCTGCATTCTGTACAATCAAGGTCGCATCTTCCCACATAAGCATCTTGACACCGAAGCAATAGCTGGTCTACCCTGCTTGGAAGAAGCTCTGGATTGCTTCAAAGAGGTTGGATTGTTGACGTTTGTCACCGACCAAGAGCACTGGAATGAAGAGTTGTTGCTCCAATTCTATGCCACACTTCACATCCGTGGGTACAACAGAGATCCGAAGACTTGGGTCCTGGAGTGGATGATAGGAAATGTTCATCACAAAGCCAAAGCCTTTGATATCATTGAGCTCACTGGTCTGCCCACTCCTGGCGATCTCTACGAACCTGGCTGTCAGCTTCACAGTGAAGCTATGGAGAGCATCTTTCAGAAGCCTGAACCAAACATGAGTCAGATGCTCAGTATGATGAAGCCCTTGCCACAAGATGCTGCATATCCTAAGGAGTTCTTTGTTGAAGACCTTGAGTATCTGCCAAGGACTATTTATCACATCATAAGGCGAACTCTCTGGCCCATCAAAGGACATTCTCCACATGCCAAGCTAGAAGGTGCAATGAAGACTTTGGTCTTCTATATTCTTCATGGCAAATGTTTCAATGCACAGGACTTCTTCATCCGCCAACTTGCTGCATCAGGCTCTGATCTTTTTGGCTTGAAGTTCTATGCTCCATGGATAATGCGGCTGATTAAACTCCACTCCGCTATCTCATATCAGCCATCTGCTCGCAATCATCGGATCTTTCTGCCTGATGTGGATATGTCCGTTGAAGCCATTTATCCTGAGCCTGCCAAGGAGCCTCTTAGTCTTCAGAATGCGGAGCATCAAAGTTTCTCTCAGAACATTGAAGGAGTTGAAGCAGTCACTCGTGTTTATCCTCTGGCTGGAACTACACGTGCACCTCATCGTGCCCTTACTGAAGCCACCGAAAGCACTATTGCCCAACGACCCAAGAAGCGATCTCGTGTTCTCAATGACCGAGAGCTTCTGGTGGCTCTTCATCAGAAACAGGATAGGCATCATGACTGGCTGAAGCGCCAAATGCAAAGCCTCTTGGTGGATGTCAACCGCATTCGCAATCTTGCCACCAAGAATGCCTTTGTTGCCCATGAAACCTCTCGACGCACATGGAAAGGGCTGACGCTTATGTGCTCTGAAGATGATCTTCAAGAGGATGGCTTCTCTGAACGCTTCAAGTTTGACTCCACACCTCCTCGAAGGGCAGTGCTGCGACGAACTCCATCTCTTGAAGACTCTGAGTTCTCTTCCTCTGCGGCAACTGTGAATGCCAGAGTGATCGAGGACGAAGACGATGCTACTTCACCGCCACCTCCTTCAGCACGCTTCGACACTGCTCCAAGTTCTTCTGCACCGCCGAACACCACCGACGACCCTGCTGCTTCACCTACTCTTCATGGGAACGAGTAGATGCTCTATGTCTTCAAACCTTTTTGGTCCTTACTGACAAAAGGGGGAGAAGCATATGAGTTTGATAGTCTTCAAGCGGGTCCACATGGGCGGTTGCTTTATATTTTGCCTAGTGTTTACAACTCTCGTTTTGATACATTTGGTTCTTTGAGTTGTAACACTTAAACTCGATGGTCGTCTGCTACTTATTTGCTACTTTGTGATGCGATGATAAATTCCGCATGTGCGACGATAAATTCCGCACTTAGATCATTTTGCAGACGTCCATTTTCCATTATGCATGTCATTATCTTCACATACCTTCACATGCATAATGAATTGTCATCATAAGTTGAAGAGGATCTCCACGAGTACAACCTGCCATGTGCATTTGCATTCCAAAAGCAAATTACTTATATGCACATCTTCAGGGGGAGCCCTTGCAACTTATGAAGACAATTCCTTATCCTTTACAATTTCACATATTATATTCCCCGTTGAAAACTTCAACTAGTTTGTCATCAATCACCAAAAAGGGGGAGATTGTAAGTGCATCTAGTGCCACCCCTAGTTGGTTTTGGAGTATTGACGACAAACCTAGTTGAGGGACTAATGTGTTTGTGAGAATTGCAGGATAACACAGGTAGAAGTCCCTCATTGATTCGGTTTTCCTACCAGAGATGACCCCTAAAAATGTATGAAGACATTGATGTCAAAGGTGGTATGTGAAGATATTCACATTGAAGACTATGACAAGAGAAGACATCGCATGAAGCCTATGGAGCTCGAAGACTTAGATCTTTCGTAGTTCTTTTTCTTCTTTGTTGAGTCATAGGAACCACCGTACTGTTAAGTGGGGTCCAAGAGAACCAGTCAGAATGACTGAAGTGATGCTTAACCAAAACCTATGTCTTCGAGTGAAGACTATGAGAGCGAATCTTGTCCAGAGTCGGACAAGTCAGCTTTGCTTGTAGCCCAAGTAAAGTTGCCGTGTGTGTTTGAAATCTGACCGTTGGAACACGTGTCAGTTCCTTAGTGACCCAGGGTCATTTCGGACAAATCAGGTCGGGTTGCCTAGTGGCTATAAATAGCCCACCCCCTACAACCATAAACGGTTGGCTGCTCAGAGTTAGAGTACGGCTTTTGTCGTTTGAGAGCAACCCACCTCGAAGCCTTTGAGAGAGAATTCCTTGCGAGGATAAAGCCCTAACCACCCAGAGCCAAAGAGTGTTAGGCATCACTTAAGTCTTCCTGTCTGTGTGATCTGAAGACTTATTACACTTGAGGACTGTGAATCCTCCAGCCGGTTAGGCGTCGCGTTCTGAGCATCCAAGAGTCATTGTGGATCGCCAGTGAACGAAGTCTGTGAAGGTTTGGGAGTCTACCTTGAAGACTTACCAGAGTGATTGGGCGAGGTCTGTGTGACCTTAGCTCAAGGGGAATACGGTGAGGACTGGGTGTCCTGAGCTGCGTGTTCAGGACTGGGTGTCCGGGACTGTGTGTCCTCAGGTTTAAATACCTAGCCGCCCTAACCAGACGTACAGTTGTCACAGCAACTGGAACTGGTCCAACAAATCATTGTCTTCAACGAGTCACTGGTTTCATCCTTCCCTTCCCTTTACTTACTGTTGGTCCTTGTGAAGTCATTGTATGATTGCACTATCTTTTGTCTTCACTGAGTGACTGCTTGTTCTGATTGGCTTCATAATATCTTCCTACCTGATCCTTACTACCTAGCTGCTATTAGTCATTGTGCTTTCACTTCATTGAATACTTGACTATGGTTTGCCTAGTGTAGTCTACCTTCCGCTGCATGGTAATAGGTTTATTTCTATCGTTTGTCTTCGAAACTTCCATGTTTTGAAGACTTTCATAAAAATCGCCTATTCACCCCCCTCTAGTCGATATAACGCACTTTCAATTGGTATCAGAGCAAGGTACTCCCTTGTTCTGTGTGATTCGGTTTAACCACCTGGAGTTTTAGCTATGTCGACTGCAGGGATAATTAAAGTCTCCGCTGCGTGCCCCGTCTTCGATGGAACTGAATATCCCTACTGGAAGAATAAGATGCGCATGCATCTTGAAGCCATTGACGTCGACCTATGGTATGTCGTCAAGAACGGCGTTCCCAAGGCTGGAGAAGGTGTCACTGCTGCTGACGTCAAGAAGTTCGTTCAACTGGACTCTACTGCCAAGAATATCATCTGTGGTCATCTGACCAAAGGACAGTATGGCCACGTGAGTGCTTTGGAAACATCTAAGCTAGTCTGGGACTGGCTCTCCAAGGTCAACGAAGGCGTCTCAACCCAGAGAGATCAGAGAATCAGTGTCCTTCACAACCTCTTCAACCGCTTCAAGAGAAATGACAATGAGAATGTCCAGCTCACGTTTGATCGACTCACTGACATCACAAATGAGCTTCAAGCCCTCGGCGCCACTGAGATCACCAAGCATGAAGTCGTCAAGACACTCCTGAGATCACTTGACAGCTCGTTTGACACCCTAGCCCTGATGATTCAAGAACGTCCGGACTTCAAGACACTCGATCCGTCTGACATACTTGAGAGGCTCAACACACACGAGTTTCAGCTTTCTGAGAAAAGAGACATCTACGGTCCCAACTATGGGCGAACTCGTGCCTTGAAGGCAAAAGCTGTCTCCACATCTGAAGAAGAATCTGACAACAGTTCTGATGATCCTGAAGACACTGGGAAGGAGCTTGCTATGCTTGTGAAGAAGTTCCAAAAATTCACAAAGAAGAAAGGCTTCAGAAAGTCTTCACGATCAAGCTCAAGGAATGATGAAGCTTCTGCTCATGACTACAAGAAAAGATCATGCCACAAGTGCAGGAAACCTGGCCACTACATCTCTGAGTGTCCGCAGTGGGACAATGAGAACAACAACAAGAAGAAGAGCAAGGAGTATGACTCCGACGACAAGAAGAAAAAGAAATACTCAAAGTCCTCTTCCAAGTCTTCCTCCAAGTCTTCATCACACAACAAGAGCTCATCTGGCAAGGCACGTGCGTTTGTTGGCAAGGAAATGGATTTAGAGGAGGAGTCCGCTTCTGAGGAGGCGGAGGTGGAGTCTGAGGAGGAGTCCGATTCTGGCGTTGCGAGTCTGGCTACAGCATACGTTGCCAAGTCCATCTTCAACACTGAAGACAATGACTCCATCACCGACACCGATGCAAATGACAAGGACTACTCCGCTCCTACCTACTGCTTCATGGCACGCGGTGCCAAGGTAAACACACACACTACTCACTATCAAACATCTAGTGACGATGACTCTGATTGTGGTTCCAAACCCAGCTACAAAACACTCGCTAAAATTGCAACTGAACAACAGAAAACCATGGAACACATTCAAAAACTGTTAGACAAAAGCGATGATCTGTTAGACGCTGAAATGACTCGATCTCAGTCCTTAATTGAAGACATAAAAAATCTTCACGTTAAGTATGAGGAACTTGAAAGTCGTCATGAAACGCTCTCAACAGCTCATGAAAGGCTTTCCTATGATTATCTTCAAAGGAAGCAAGATCTTGAGAAATTGAGAGCGGCTCATGAAGATCTTCAAAAAGAAAACGAGTCGCTTCGCGCCGAACAGATCAGTTCAGCTCAGGAAGGATTTGAACCACCATGTCTTAAATGCATTGAGCGTGATAATGCTACTTCTGTTGCTGAATGTTCTACTGCTGCTACTGTTGCAATATCTTCAACTGTTGATGTGGGAACTAACCCCTCTGCTGAGGATACCACTGCTATTGCTGATGAGAATGCTAGGTTGAAGACATTGCTTGAAACAGGGATGTACAAAAGTCTCAAAGGGCATCAGACACTATGTGATGTCCTCAAAAGGCAGATCCTGAACCGAAACCCTAGGAAAGAGGGTGTTGGGTTCGAAAGGAAAATGAATGCTGATGGCTCTTACTGGAAACCTGAGCAGTACCCCAAAACCACATGGGTTGCTGCAAAGGAACCTTCAACAGATCCATCCACCCTATCTGGCTTCACTTGTGCTAACCCCATTGTTATTGATGAATCCTTTGATGCAAACTATAAACTGTTTAAGAATCAGAATGGTGAAGTGTTTGCCAGGTATATTGGTACTAACTGCAGGAATGGACCGCCTATGAAGAAGATCTGGGTGCCGAAAAGGTGTTTGGAGAATCTTCCTGTGAATGTCATCATGACACCATAGGTGAAGAAGACAAACCCCAGACCACAGGCTTCATACGGTCCAAAGGCTTCATACAGACAGAGGACTCACCTGAGTCGCACTAACGCAAATGTTTTGCAGGGAAGCCATACTCAGGCCTATGAATATGAGCGCGGTTCATCAAACCGCCATGTTCATAAGACCAAGAACTATTCTGCTTATTCTTATGAGTACTATTGTCCACCTACAAGACTTTTTGCTAGGGCTCCAATGCAAAAGTTCTCAGATGCTGCACTTAGACTTATTGCTTCTAAGCCACCCTTGAAGATGTGGGTGGCTAAGAAAGCTTAACTCTCTTTTGCAGGGAAGGGTCTCCAGCAGAAAACCAAAATCGTCTGACGCTATTGCTGGGGACCTTAAACATCTTGTAGGGCGCAAGATCAAATGCCCAAATGGTCTTATTATGTACTTCGTTCCTGAATCGCTTGCTACTCTCCCTATCAGTCCAAATCTCGATCTAAGCTTTCATAACCCACTGGTTCGTCAAATGTTTTTGCTTCACAATTCTCTTCGTGAAGCCTATCCCCCTAACTGCACTGTAGGGTACGACACCAGCATCTTCAGAATGGATTATTGATAGTGGGTGTACCAATCACATGACTGGCAAGAGAAGCCTTCTTATGGACTCAACCTTACGTCCATCCGACAAGAGTCACATCACATTTGCTAACACTGGTAAAAGTAAGGTATTGGGTCTAGGTAGAGTTGCAATCTCAAAGGATCAACACATGGATAAAGTCATGCTTGTTGAATCCCTTGGTTTCAACTTAATGTCTGTCTCAATGCTTTGTGATTTAAACATGATCGTAATGTTTGGAAAATATCGTTGCCTTGTTCTAATGGAATCAGACAAGTCCCTAGTGTTTGAAGGGTATCGGAAAGATGATTTGTACGTGGTAGATTTCTCAGCAGGACCACAACTTGCCGTATGTCTTCTAGCAAAAGCTTCAGAATGCTGGCTCTGGCATCGGAGGCTAGGGCATGCTGGCATGAGGAACCTCCACACCCTTGCAAAGAAGAAGCATGTCATAGGCATCGAGGGCGTCAAGTTCAAGAAAGATCACTTATGCGGTGCCTGTAAAGCAGGAAAGATGACGAGGGCCAAGCATCCCTCGAAGACAATCATGACAACAACTCGACCCTTCGAACTGCTCCACATGGATCTCTTCGGTCCCACTCATTACTCAACTCTTACTACTACTGCTTGTCTCTATGGCTTTGTCATTGTTGATGATTATTCTAGATATACTTGGGTGCACATAATCCTCTACAAGACTGAAGTGCAGGATGTCTTCAGACGCTTCGCCAATCGAGCAATGAACAACTATGGCGCCAAGATAAAGCACATCAGAAGTGACAATGGCACTGAATTCAAGAACAGTGGCCTTGATACATATCTTGATACTTTGGGCATCACACATGAATTCTCAGCTCCGTACACGCCACAGCAGAATGGCGTCGTCGAACGCAAGAACAGAACACTCATTGAGATGGCCCGAACGATGCTTGATGAATACAAGACTCCAAGAAAATTCTGGCCTGAAGCCATTGATACTGCATGCCATACAATCAACCGTGTTTATCTTCACAAGCTTCTGAACAAGACATCTTATGAGCTCCTTACTGGCAAGAAGCCAAATGTCAGTTACTTCAGAGTATTTGGCGCCAGGTGCTGGATCAAGGATCCACATCACACTTCAAAATTTGCACCAAAAGCACATGAGGGTTTTATGCTTGGATATGGAAAGGATTCGCACTCCTACAGAGTCTTCAATCTCTTTCATTATAAAGTGGTTGAAACAGTGGATGTGCGGTTCGATGAGACTAACGGTTCACAAAGAGAGCACCTGCCAAATGTGCTAGATGAAGTTCCATCCAGTGAATCAATCAAACTTATGGGAACTGGAGAAATCATACCCTCTGAAGCTCAACCTGAAGAGGAACTTATCATCTCCGCACCTGATCAACCTGAAGACAATGCTCAGCCTGAAGACAATCCTTCTAACAATGACAATGATCAGCAAGAGCAAAATCTTCGCCCTGTACATCCTCGTGTTGCCAATGAAGTGCAGATTGAGAGAATAATTGATAGCATCAATGCACCCAGGTCCGCTCACTCGTTCAAGGGCAACACAGCTAGCAAATTTCTGTGGGCACTTCGCATTCGTCTCAATAACAGAACCCAAGAAAGTTGAAGAAGCCTTCATGGAACCTGAATGGATTCAAGCTATGCAAGAAGAGCTTCAACAGTTTGAGCTGAATAATGTATGGGAACTGGTTAAGCGTCCTGATCCTCGGAAGCACAATATAATAGGCACCAAATGGATATATCGCAACAAGCAAGATGAGCATGGTCAAGTTGTCAGAAACAAAGCTCGTCTCGTTGCTCAAGGATATACTCAAGTTGAAGGGATTGACTTCGATGAAACATTTGCTCCTGTGGCTCGACTTGAAGCCATACGCATACTGCTGGCCTATGCAAATCATCATAACATACTTCTATATCAAATGGATGTGAAGAGCGCTTTTCTCAATGGCAAGATTGAAGAAGAAGTGTATGTTGCACAACCGCCTGGCTTTGAAGATCCAAAACATCCTGACATGGTATACAAGCTCAACAAGGCACTGTATGGCCTCAGACAAGCCCCTTGGGCTTGGTATGACACAATCAAATACTTCCTGAAGAGCAAAAGCTTCACACCTGGTTCCCTCGACCCCACTCTCTTCACGAAGACATATGATGGGGAATTGTTTGTGTGCCAAATATATGTGGATGACATTATCTTCGGCGGCACCAATCAGAAATACAGTGAAGAGTTTGGATATATGATGCAAGAGCAATATCAGATGTCCATGATGGGAGAGCTGAAGTTCTTCCTCGGTCTTCAAATACGACAGCAACGCAATGACATCTTCATATCTCAAGAGAAGTATCTCAAAGATTGCCTGAAGAAGTTCGGTATGCAAGACTGCAAAGGCTTCACGATGCCAATGCCAGCCAAACATCATCTGGGTCCCGACGACAATGGTAAAGAGTTCGATCAAAAGGTATACCGCTCCATGATTGGTTCTTTACTTTATCTATGTGCATCTAGGCCAGATATTATGCTTAGTGTTTGCATGTGTGCTCGATTCCAAGCGGCACCAAAGGAATCGCATCACTTAGCTGTGAAGCGAATTCTTCGATATTTGGCTCACACCCCAACTCTAGGATTATGGTATCCAAAGGGCTCCGAGTTTGATCTGGTTGGATTCTCGGATGCTGATTATGCTGGTGACAAGGTGGATCGCAAGTCTACATCAGGCACATGTCATTTTCTGGGACGATCACTTGTATGTTGGTCTTCAAAGAAGCAGAACTGTGTATCTCTCTCCACTGCTGAATCTGAATACATTGCTGCTGGATCTTGCTGCGCTCAACTTCTGTGGATGAAGCAAACACTCAAAGACTATGGCATTCATCTGAAGCAAGTGCCACTCTACTGCGACAAAGAAAGTGCCATCAAGATTGCCAACAACCCAGTTCAACACTCGAAGACAAAGCACATTGAGATTCGTCATCACTTTCTCAGAGATCATGTTGTGAAGGAAGACATTGATATCATACACGTCAACACTGAAGAGCAATTGGCAGATATCTTCACCAAGCCCTTGGATGAGAAGAGATTTTGCAAGTTACGGTGTGAGCTAAATATCTTGGAATCCTCAAATGTCCTGTGATCAGGCACACATCCTAACACTTATGCATATTGATGACTTAGATGTGCAACACACGAAGTAAAGTATATCTTCAATCAATGAAGACATGCATTCTAAGTGTGAATACATTAATGATGAATTTGACTTTGGAGCGCCACGATAATTGTGCGCCGTGTCTGGATCTAATACTTCCTATACGGTCGGTAACGCCACCACCAAATGTTCTGTTTGAAGTGTTTCACTCATGGAGTTACATTTGCTATGTCTTCACATTTGGTTTGGCTTCAATCTCAACATGTCTTCATGATTATCTTCACTATGTTGATTATATATATATACTAGTGTTTTGTCCTCTACAGCATTCACTTATAGCTATGTCTTCTTGTTGAATCTTTTGAACTAAGTGAATGTGATCGGACCCTAACCTCTCTATGCTTTCTATCTCAAACTCTATCTCTCCAAATCATATGCATTCTTTTGAAACTGTCAAATGTCTTCTCCGTGTCCTTGTCAGCAGAAGATACAGAGACAAACATTAAGTCCGCTTTCAATGCTAATTCCTTCACCTGAAACCCGGAGAAGTGGGAACGACCACCCGACAATCCAGGCGTGCATGGGACGTGGAACAACCTCCGACATGCTGCATGATGGCCACGTGTTCCTCAGATGTGAATCGCCAGGGGCACCTGTGTAATAACACTGAGCCGCCCCTGTCCCTATAAACACACGCCTCACCACAGTCATTATATCTTCTTCCACTCTCGCACGAACCCTAGCACCACCGCTAGCCCTCGACGACGCCGGCGACGAAGCGCTTAGTTGCCGCAACCTCTCCGACGCCGTCTTCACGCCAACCGCGGACATCGTCTTCTCCGCCGTCGCCGTAGGTGTCCTCCATCACCAAGTTAGGGCACGGACGATCGGAATGCTCGGCCTCCTCTTCCACTCTGTCTAGTAGTTCTTCATGTGGTAAATAAAACTTCCTTTTTACGGCCCCTTTGATCCTATAGATTCGTCACTTTCTACCACAAGCAGTTTCTGTTCACACAAGTTGGATCTATTTCATACTGCATCTCATAATATGCCTAGTATATTCACTTATGCTTCACAAAGTAGTTAGATTCCTCACTTGTACTGATCCATGGATTCGTACAAATCTGGAACCAACTCCTTATCTATGAGTGAATGTCTTCGCACGATGAGGTCAATGTCTTCTAAACTGATTTATCTTCAAAATCTTCTGAGAATGCATATGACCTCTTCCCCTTCCCTCGCACCTTAATGCTGTCACAGGTACATGTCCATGGGAGAATCCCTTGGTTCTCATAGTCTGCATTCATTTGCAGAATTCTTACAATATCACATAAATTCTCCCGAAGCCAGTTCCTGTTTTTCCAGCAAGCGAAAGCCTTTGAAGCCTTTGAACATATTGAAGCCATTCAGTTTAAAGTTCATGGCTGCAGAAAAATCAGCAAGGAAGGGTGGCAGAAAGCGTCGAGGAGAAACATCAAGAGATCTGCCCGATGACCTCTTAGAGTTGTACAAGACAGATCCTGAAGAAGATTATAATCAGCGCAAGACACGAATCCAATGGATTCGACGATATTGGACAGAACAGTGGTTCAAGTACAGATTTGTGACAAAGGAATATGCTGAAAAGAATGCCATCAAGCGACCATGGGGAGACATCCTCTACAAAAATCTTCAACCCAGGTCCAGAGATGAAGCCATTGAACAAGGCTTCTATCCCTGCATGGTTCGTGGACCACAGCCTGCGGATGCTGACCCATCGTCACTGCTATGGTGTCGTGACGACAATCTGTTCAAGCGCAACTTCCAGTTTGCCCAGAATTTGGCAAAGCAGAACAAGAAGTCTTTGGGATTAGACTTCAACCCTGGTCTCTCTGCTCCCCGTGCCAATGGCACCCGCGAAGCTGAACCCAATCTTCTTGGGCCCTTCTACAACTTGGAAGGTCTCATCACTCATATCGTGGTTCAAGGGACAGCCGTGAATGAGCCTGCAGATGACGCTGAATCAGATGAAGCGCCTGCAGCGCCGAAGTCAAAGAAACTGAAGAAGCCTAAAGCTTCAAAGCCTGCCTCTGCACCAAAGATCTCACGGGCGAAGCCACTGGCTACTGCACCTCCTGAAGACAGTGTGCAGTCTGAAGATTTGTCACGCATCTCCAAGCCCCAGAAAGTCAAGATGCCTCTGCCACACACCGGCCAAGAACTGACAGCTGCTGCTATTCTGCGCAACGATGCCATCGATCTGTCCAGTGATGAAGATCTTGTAGATGACGCTCTTGAGCAACTGATCAAGAGCAAAGAAGAAGCAGAAATCTTCAATGATCCGCCTCTCTTTGACGTGGCAATCATTCACAACTTCATTGATGAGTGGTTTGACATGCCCAACCTCAGCTTCGAAGATCTGCAACTTCCAATTGGCCTCAGTGTCGCCTTCCATGGCACCATTGCTTCAGAGCTAACTCTAGCTCAACGCATCATCGAACTGAAGCAAAAGATTGACTTTGAGAAATCTCAGTTCAAGAAGCATATGGCCAAGCTCAGCATGCAAGAGGTGAAAAACTTCAAGATTATGCTGCACGAGCTCAAAGAAGCCTTTCTCAAGAAACATGCAGAAGCGCAAGGCCCTTGGGCGTCCGGGCATTGATCCCAGGATGGCTGCTAAGCAGAAGAAGAATCCCACTGTGGCCGAACCCAACGCACCAAGGCAGGAAGTAGATCCCATTGTCTTCCCAACTAGCATGACTGGCTCAAAGCCAAAGGCCAGGTCAACCGCTTCAGAACTGAAGAAGACGAGGACTACTGAGGCTGAAGCCAGGAAGAGGAAACATTCTGAAGCCTCTGATGCTGCTCCCTCCAAGAAGAAGCGGAAGACCAAGAAGGAACATGCTGCTCCCACAGAGCCCTTAATTGTTGAACCCATCTCCATGGTTCACCCTGATGATGAACATCAAGAGCGCCAACTGACTGTCCATGAGCCTGCTTCCATAGAGGCTCATGAAGTTGAAGAGTTTCTAGCAGCTAATCCCACTGCTGCTGAAGACATTGGTCACCATGACCATGTTGAAGATGATGCACTTCCTCCTCAGATCGAGCACCAACAGGTATCATCGCCTGTGCTTACGCACAGCAAACTCATCAGCATTGGTCGTCCTCTGACGCCAATTGCTCAGGATGCATCATGGGCTGATCACCCACAAGCACAAGAGGAAGATGACTTTGAGGCCCAGCCAACTCCAACTCCACAGGCGCCGCCAGCGTTACGCATGCTTCGCAAAGGACCAAGGCCTCCAGTCTCCGAGTCTGAAGCTAAAGATGCTGAAGATATTCCGGCTGCATCAGCCGATGAAGAAGAAACCCCAAGAGTTGCTACACCCTCGTCTCACCAAGAATCTGTTCTCGAGGAGAACGTTACTGTGACCGACCCTCCAGCTCATCAAGTGGAGGTTGAGAATCTTGAGGCTGCCACCACCAACACCAATGAAGCCACTGATGCTGTCATGGCTGAAGCAAATGTGGAGCCTCCACCAACCCAAGAACCAGAAGTCAGCGAAGCCAATGAAGCTACTTCTTCTGTTCCTGCGCCTGCTGCTGGTCCTCAGTTTGACTATCATGTTGAGCATAGGCCTCAGGTACAGAAGCCAATTCCAAGGTTGCCCAGGTTTCCAGGTCCTGCATCAGCACCTGGATCCTTCAATATCAACGGCTTCAAAGCAGACAACACTTTCTTCAATAGCTCTAAGAACCCCTACTCAAGGGAAATAATATCTTCTGATCGGTTCTGGAGCTATCCGCAGTGAAGCTATTACTCCTGCATTCTGTACAATCAAGGTCGCATCTTCCCACATAAGCGTCTTGACACCGAAGCAATAGTTGGTCTACCCTGTTTGGAAGAAGCTCTGGATTGCTTCAAAGAGGTTGGATTGTTGTCGTTTGTCACCGACCAAGAGCACTGGAATGAAGAGTTGTTGCTCCAATTCTATGCCACACTTCACATCCGTGGGTACAACAGAGATCCGAAGACTTGGGTCCTGGAGTGGATGACAGGAAATGTTCATCACGAAGCCAAAGCCTTTGATATCATTGAGCTCACTGGTCTGCCCACTCCTGGCGATATCTATGAACTTGGCTGTCAGCTTCACAGTGAAGCTATGGAGAGCATCTTTCAGAAGCCTGAACCAAACATGAGTCAGATGCTCAGTATGATGAAGCCCTTACCACAAGATGCTGCATATCCTAAGGAGTTCTTTGTTGAAGACCTTGAGTATCTGCCAAGGACTATTTATCACATCATAAGGCAAACTCTCTGTCCCATCAAAGGACATTCTCCACATGCCAAGCTAGAAGGTGCAATGAAGACTTTGGTCTTCTATATTCTTCATGGCAAATGTTTCAATGCACAGGACTTTTTCATCCGCCAACTTGTTGCATCAGGCTCTGATCTTTTTGGCTTGAAGTTCTACGCTCCATGGATAATGCGACTGATTAAACTCCACTCCGCTATCTCATATCAGCCATATGCTCGCAATCATCAAATCTTTCTGCCTGATGTGGATATTCTTTTTGAAGCCATTTATCCTGAGCCTGCCAAGGAGCCTCTTAGTCTTCAGAATGCGGAGCATCAAAGTTTCTCTCAGAACATTGAAGGAGTAGAAGCAGTCACCCGTGTTTATCCTCTGGCTGGAACTACACGTGCACCTCATCATGCCCTTACTGAAGCCACCGAAAGCACTATTGCCCAACGACCCAAGAAGCGATCTCGTGTTCTCAATGACCGAGAGCTTCTGGTGGCTCTTCATGAGAAATAGGATAGGCATCATGACTGGCTGAAGCGCCAAATGCAAAGCCTCTTGGTGGATGTTAACCGCATTCGCAATCTTGCCACCAAGAATGTCTTTGTTGCCCATGAAACCTCTCGACGCACATGGAAAGGGCTGACGCTTATGTGCTCTGAAGATGATCTTCACGAGGATGGCTTCTCTGAACGCTTCAAGTTTGACTCCACACCTCCTCGAAGGGCAGTGCTGCGACGAACTCCATCTCTTGAAGACTCTGAGTTCTCTTCCTCTGCGGCAACTGTGAATGCCAAAGTGATCGAGGACAAAGACGATGCTACTTCTCCGCCCCCTCCTTCAGCACGCTTCGACACTGCTCCAAGTTCTTCTGCACCGCCGAACACCACTCACGACCCTGCTGCTTCACCTACTCTTCATGGGAACGAGTAGATGCTCTATGTCTTCAAACCTTTTTGGTCCTTACTGACAATAGGGGGAGAAGCATATGAGTTTGATAGTCTTCAAGCGGGTCCACATGGGCGGTTGCTTTATATTTTGCCTAGTGTTTACAACTCTCGTTTTGATTCATTTGGTTCTTTGAGTTGTAACACTTAAACTCGATGATCGTCTGCTACCTATTTGCCACTTTGTGATGCGATGGTAAATTCCGCATGTGCGACGATAAATTCCGCACTTAGATCATTTTGCAGACGTCCATTTTCCATTATGCATGTCATTATCTTTACATACCTTCACATGCATAATGAATTGTCATCATAAGTTGAAGAGGATCTCCACGAGTATAACCTGCCATGTGCATTTGCATTCCAAAAGCAAATTACTTATATGCACATCTTCAGGGGGAGCCCTTGCAACTTATGAAGACAATTCCTTATCCTTTACAATTTCACATATTATATTCCCCGTTGAAAACTTCAACTAGTTTGTCATCAATCACCAAAAAGGGGGAGATTCTAAGTGCATCTAGTGCCACCCCTAGTTGGTTTTGGAGTATTGACGACAAACCTAGTTGAGGGACTAATGTGTTTGTGAGAATTGCAGGATAACACAGGTAGAAGTCCCTCATTGATTCGGTTTTCCTACCAGAGATGACCCCTAAAAATGTATGAAGACATTGAAGTCAAAGGTGGTATGTGAAGATATTCACATTGAAGACTATGACAAGAGAAGACATCGCATGAAGCCTATGGAGCTCGAAGACTTAGATCTTTCGTAGTTCTTTTTCTTCTTTGTTGAGTCATAAGAACCACCGTACTGTTAAGTGGGGTCCAAGAGAACCAGTCAAAATGACTGAAGTGATGCTTAACCAAAACCTATGTCTTCAGGTGAAGACTATGAGAGCGAATCTTGTCCAGAGTCGGACAAGTCAGCTTTGCTTGTAGCCCAAGTAAAGTTGCCGTGTGTGTTTGAAATCTGACCGTTGGAACACGTGTCAGTTCCTTAGTGACCCAGGGTCATTTCGGACAAATCAGGTTGGGTTGCCTAGTGGCTATAAATAGCCCACCCCCTACAACCATAAACGGTTGGCTGCTCAGAGTTAAAGTACGGCTTTTGTCGTGTGAGAGCAACCCACCTCGAAGCCTTTGAGAGAGAATTCCTTGCGAGGATAAAGCCCTAACCACCCAGAGCCAAAGAGTGTTAGGCATCACTTAAGTCTTCCTGTCTGTGTGATCTGAAGACTTATTACACTTGAGGACTGTGAATCCTCCAGCCGGTTAGGCGTCATGTTCTGAGCATCCAAGAGTCATTGTGGATCGCCGGTGAACGAAGTCTGTGAAGGTTTGGGAGTCTACCTTGAAGACTTACCAGAGTGATTGGGCGAGGTCTGTGTGACCTTAGCTCAAGGGGAATACGGTGAGGACTGGGTGTCCTAAGCTGCGTGTTCAGGACTGGGTGTCCGGGACTGTGTGTCCTCAGGTTTAAATACCTAGCCGCCCAAACCAGATGTATAGTTGTCACAGCAACTGGAACTGGTCCAACAAATCATTGTCTTCAACGAGTCACTGGTTTCATCCTTCCCTTCCCTTTACTTACTGTTGGTCCTTGTGAAGTCATCGTATGATTGCACTATCTTTTGTCTTCACTGAGTGACTGCTTGTTCTGATTGGCTTCTTAATATCTTCCTACCTGATCCTTACTACCTAGCTGCTATTAGTCATTGTGCTTTCACTTCATTGAATACTTGACTATGGTTTGCCTAGTGTAGTCTACCTTCCGCTGCATGGTAATAGGTTTATTTCTATCGTTTGTCTTTGAAACTTTCATGTTTTGAATACTTTCATAAAAATCGCCTATTCACCCCCCTCTAGTCGATATAATGCACTTTCAGGGTCGACCACCAGTGCTTGCCTCCCAGGGGTGGCTATATGTGCGGGATGGTCTGACTGGTCGAATGTGATGGCAGTCTGGGACCACTTCAGATAACTGGGTGTTGCTGGAGCAACATGTTTACTTCTCTGTTAATAACTTTCAATCGACTTTTGCTTTCAACATCGGCAAAAATCATCAGCGTGGAATTGACATTGGGAAAACCATCATCATCTTATTCCCTATCCTCACCTCTGTCCGACTCCTTTTCCTTCTCCTTGGGTTGTTTCTCTCGGAACTGCTGGATCGGGAGACGACACTGCCAAGTGGTGTGTTTAGGGTACATGAAATTTCCCTCTTCATCTTTTTTGGTATGAATATGGCACGGTAAATCCAACACATCATTCCCATCTTAATCTTTAACCTTTTTGGGAGTCCAAGGCCCTTTGGGCTTTCCTTTGAACTTTCCTTGGGCAACAACCAAAGCTTCACCAGGAGCAGCTGGTTCAGCCTTTCGCTTCTATTTCCAACTGGAATTCCCTCCTCCAGTTTCTTGGGCGACTGTTTTGTGCTTGCCACTCCGGAGTCGGTCTTCCTCTTCACCATTGCCATACTTGGTGGCAATCTCCATCATTCGACTCAGGGACATATCTCCTGTCTGACCGAACTTTAGGTTCAACTCTCTGTACTTAACTCCTTCCTTGAAGGCACAAACTGCTTGATGATCCGACACATTCTCCACTGTGTGGTGTAGAGTGATCCATCTCTGGATATAATCTCTCAAGGTTTCATTCGGCTTCTGAACACATGACTGTAATTCTGTCAACCCTGCTGGCCTTTTGCAAGTACCTTCAAAGGTTCTAACAAACACTCAGGCAAGTTCCTCCCAACTATATATGCTGCCAGGAGCCAACTGATTCAACCACGCTCTGGTTGAGCCCTCCAACATCAAGGGAAGGTGCTTCATGGCCACATCATCATTGCCGCCACCAATCTACACAGCCACTCGGTAGTCTTCAAGCCAAGTGTCTGGCTTGGACTCACCGATGAACTTGTTGACTCCAGTCGCCAACCTGAAGTTGGGAGGAATCACTGTTGCTGTAATGGCTCTGCTGAAACACTCGGGTCCTGAAACGTGCACCCTGCTTCCAGTCGAATAATCTCTATTGTGGCCTTCTCTGTGAGCCCTGTTCCTATCAACCAGACCTTGAAAGAGAATAGATCTTGCATCAAAGCCTGGCTCTCTGGGTCGACCGGAATTCTTCGTTCACCATTGTGGGGGCGCCTGTCATCTTGCCGCCGAGGCACGTATGACCCACTCCTCGGAGGAGGCGTGGGCACTCGACGAGGGCCCTCGTGGTCGAGTCGATGATCATAGTGCTCACGGTTCCTGTACCGATCTTGCCGGTGCCCACGTCCCTCATGCCGCGGAGGTGATCTTGGGCTGTGAGCAGATTGGACAGTATCTGCCACCACAGATCTGCTATGAATCCTATTCCGCAACTGAGATACTGTTGTATTCTGCTCTCCTGCTGCCCGGAGTAAAGCCCTGATCTGCATCAAACCTCGGCCAGCTTCTGACTAGGAAGGTTGAATTGACTCTGCTATTTGAGCTACAGCTGTGAGATTCTGGATCGGTGACGGTGTCCTGGACTAGGGGGTATTCAACACGTCATCTCCCGATCTGATAGATTGGGCCGAGGACCCCCGTGGCCGTATACTCATGGGCCAGTTCGGACAGCTGCCGCATACAAGGAAGATTCCACAAGACTTGGCGATCAAGACAAGGACTTCTCCCCACCGGCGTATTCGGCTAGGACTCTTGTTAACCTAGGCCTCTGGTGCATTATATAAACCAGGTCCAGGCTAGTCGATAGATAATATACAACAATCATACCATAGGCTAGCTTCTAGGGTTTAGCCTCTATGATCTCGTGGTAGATCAACTCTTGTACTACCCATATCATCAATATTAATCAAGCAGGACGTAGGGTTTTACCTCCATCAAGAGGGCTCGAACCTGGGTAAAACTTCATGTCCCTTGCCTCCTGTTACCATCCGGCCTAGACGCACAGTTCGGGACCCCCTACCCGAGATCCGCCGGTTTTGACACCGACAATCGGAGTTCGGTATACCTGAGTCGGAGGCGAAAAAAGTTGTCGTCGACTAGACTCAGGAATCCGCTGTCGAGCATGCTCATCGAGTGCGCACTGGAGGTTCTCCAATCGAGTGCGCTTAGCCAAGTTGACCAGGCGCGCCTCCTCCAAGGCCTGGGCCTCGGGGGTTTCTCCAACGATAGGAGTGTGAAGTGCATCCATATTACGGCGGCGAAGACCTTCCCACCGTTGCGAAGAGAGGGGTTTGGGGCGGTACTCCTCGTGGACATGTGATGGGTCGCCGACGCCATCGCCGCTGTCTTCATGGGGGAAGCCAGGAGGACTGCATGGTCCATTGACCATCAAGACTTCCACCGCGGGGTCGCTGCTGTCGCACTCGGATGCAGTCTCGACGGAGCCAGTCGACAGATCGAACATGCCGTAGAGATTTTAATCGGGCTCGATCGCCGTGATTTGTGGGGTGGCCGATTGGCGGGCCACCGCATGTCTCACCCACCGCTGAAGCCGCGACCGACCGGATCGCTGACGCCGGCGAACAACGAGAAGCGAGGATGCCGTAGGAGCCGACTGATACTGAGTCGACGGCTGTCGAAGAAGGACGCCGCGGACGCATGCACGGAAGTGCGTCGCCCCACGGACGAGGGGTGCCTCGACGTCGAGTGGAGCCTCGTGGAGCCAAGCGGAGTCATCGGCGATGAAGACGAGCGTGCCGAGACGGATCTCGCGGCCTTCAGGCAATCCTCCGCCAGAAACCATGATGATGGGAATCGGAAGAATCGCAACTTCTCCAACAAACTGCTAAGACACCTGCCCCACGGTGGGCGCCAACTGTCCTGGATCTAAGACTGACAGTAGAATGGGGGTAGGTATGAGGAGGCAAGATCCTAGCTATGGAGTAGTTGTACACATGAGTTTACGAGTTCATGCCCTTCACGGAGGAAGTAACAACCCTACGTCTCGATGCCCAGAGGCGGTCGACTGGATTGTATGCGTGTGTGAGTTTACAAAAGATGCGAACCCTTGTCCCAGAGGAGGGGGTTGGCTTATATAGAGTGCGCCAGGACCCCAGCTCCCCTCCGTTACACAATGTTCAATATATATTAAGAGTGGAGCGTTACTGGTAATGCTAGCAATTAAGTGATATAAATGACAATTAAGTTTATGAGTAAACACTCGACCGTTGTTTGTGTAGAGTGGCTTTAGATCTTATGTACGTTGAGTAGCTTCTGTGACGGTCGAGTGTCATTGATTCTTCCAAGTGGAATGTCTTTAGTCGAGTGGATGATAATACCCTTCGAATGCTTCTGGATTTAGGGCGATGACCTTGGGGAGGGCATCTAGGTCACACTTGTGACCCTACCCTAGGTACATAGCTTCATCATGGCCCGCGGGGCCCATTCCGCCGCCGCCGCCCGCGGGCAACCGCGCCCGAGAGCATCCCCGCACGCCGCCACCGTCCTCTTCGCTCCGGCCGCCGTCTCGCCGCCGTCCTCTACGCCGGTCCCCGCCGTTGCTCGGCAACCCCTCCACCGCGCCGGTCCTCACCGCTCCCCGCGCGTCGCCGTGTCGTCCGGTCCTGTGGACCTGCACCCCGTCGCCTCTCCGGCTTGCCGCCGGTCGGATTCGGCGAGATCCGGCCCGGAGGAGCTCGCCGGCCTTCTTCCTCCCTCACCGGCGTCGTACTCCGGCCATCCTCGTTTTTCGCGCCGAACCCTAGATCTAACTGAGATGTTGAATTTTCGGCTAAGTCTTTTCTGTGATAAATTGTATGCCCCTGTTCATTGCATCATAACTCCATGACGGTAGCTCCGTTTCATGCGCATGATATATCAAAATGTTCACTTTCAGATGCTCCTCATTTCATTCCATTGTGGCATGCTTGTTTGTGTCCATATTGATGCCCAAATCATTGATGCAAGAGTGCTATAAAATGTTTCCTGCTGTTACTTATCAGATTATGATGTTTTGTCATTTTTGTCACATTTGTTGTGTGCATCATATGGGCATGAGTTCTACATGTGTTTTGAACTATGCCATGCCATCTTTACAGGGGTGCTTGCCATGTATTTTTGTGATCTATGTGGTGACTAGCACAAGCATACAAAGTATCCTTCGTGATATTGCTGATTTCAGGGACTTAGGATTTTGCTAAGTCTTGTGCCTGTTGTTATTTTGATGCCATGTAAACATGATGCTACAGTGAGATCCATGCTTGTTTTGAGTATCTTCAGTAAGGGTGTTTTGAACTTATGGTTATGCTCTATCCATCCATGGCCCTATTTGAAATTATGGAGTGCCCTCGAATGTCTTAATCTTGCTCTACTTTTGCTATAAAATGTTCCTGGCATATTGTTTACATGTTAATCAGTTTTGCCATGGTTTTTGTTAGTGATCCAGGCATGCTATGAACTTTCTCTTGCCATGGTTAGCTTCATGAACATGTCTTCTTGCTTTTAGTATGCTTGTTTTGTCATGCAAGGCTTTGTAATGAGTGATTTGAGCTCGCAAAGATGCCTTCATAATTCTTTTTATGCCATGCTCTGTTTTCTGCTAAGTCTGAAGCTATTAATAAAAGTTGCTATGTTTACATGGGTACCATCATATCTTCTGTGCCTTTTTGGCTCATGATTCGTAAGGGACTTTTGTTCTATGCATTTAGTAGATTCATGCCATGCCTTTGTTTGCTATGATATGTTCCTGTAGCATGTTGTTTGCTTGCTCTAAACATGGCTTCCTGATGTTATTCCTGGCATGTTAGTATTTTCACTAAGTCTGTGGAGCTGATATCTTTTGCACTTTTGCCATGCTTGTTTGAACCTGTTCTAGTGTGATTTAGCCGTAGCTCGGTGTTCATGTTTTGTCAAGAATCTTGAGTACATCACTGCCATATGCCTTGTTGCTATGTTGGAGTGCAGTAGCTTAGTTGCTTGTTGCATTCTAGATGGCATCGTGCTATTAATCGCAGAATTGTGCCTTTCTTGTTTTGCTTGCCATTTCCAAACCGTGCATCCGTTTCCGGCGATCTTCATATCGATTTCGACCGAAATCATATCATCTTTCCAGCGGCACACTTGGTTTGCCAAGTTGATGCCTTGTCCATTCTTTCCCTTCCGAAGCACGCATATGCATTGCATATCATGTCTTGCATATCATGCCATGTTTTGCATCATGTTGCTTGTGCATTGCACCATGGTTGATTGTTGTTCCTTTGCTTGTGTTCTTGCTTTGGGTAGAGCCGGGAGACGAGTACATGATCGAGGAACCTGTTGAGTATGCTAACGAGGATCAAGCTTTCGTCAACTCTGAGAACTTTGCAGGCAAGATGACCATACCCTCGAAATCACTTCTATCTTTGCTTGCTAGTTGTTCGCTCTATTGCTATGCCCGCTACCTACCACTTGCTATTTCAAGCCTCCCATATTGCCATAGCAAGCCTCTAACCCACCTTTCCTAGCAAACCGTTGTTTGGCTATGTTACCGCTTTTGCTCAGCCCCTCTTATAGCGTTGCTAGTTGCAGGTGAAGTTGAATTTTGTTCCATGTTGGAACATGGATATTGTTGGGATATCATTATTATCTCTTATTTACTTTAATGCACCTATATAATTGGTAAAGGGTGGAAGGCTCGGCCTTATGCCTGGTGTTTTGTTCCACTCTTGCCGCCCTAGTTTCCATCATACCGGTGTTATGTTCCTTGATTTTGTGTTCCTTGCGCGGTTGGGTGTTATGGGAACCCCTTGACAGTTCGCTTTGAATAAAACTCCTCTAGCAAGGCCCAACCTTGGTTTTACCATTTGCCTACCTACCACCATATACCTTCCCTTGGGTTCTGCAGACTCAAGGGTCATCTTTATTTTAACCCCCCCGGGCCAGTGCTCCTCTGAGTGTTGGTCCGAACCGAGCCGCTTGCGGGGCCACCTCGGGGAAACTTGAGGGTTGGTTTTACTCGTAGCCTGTCTCATCCGGTGTTTCCCTGAGAACGAGATACGTGCGACTCCTATCGAGATTTGTTGGCACATCGGGTGGCTTTGCTGGTCTCGTTTTACCATTGTCGAAATGTCTTGTAACCGGGATTCTGGGACTGATCGGGTCTTCCCGGGAGAAGGAATATCCTTCGTTGACCGTGAGATCTTGTGATGGGCTAAGTTGGGACACCCCTAGAGGGTTTTGAAATTTCGGAAGCCGTGCCCGCGGTTATGGGCAGATGGGAATTTGTTAATGTCCGGTTGTAGAGAACTTGACACTTAACTTAATTAAAATGAATCAACCGCGTGTGTAGCCGTGATGGTCTCTTTTCAGTGGAGTCCGGGAAGAGAACACAGTCTCGTGTTATGCTTGAACGTAAGTAGCTTCAGGATCACTTCTTAATCACTTTTAGCTTCTCGACCTTGCTTTGCTTCTCTTCTCGCTCTCTTTTGATCTCGTGGGTGTGAGATTGTTGAGTCCTCGTGACTCACAAGTACTTGGGACGCTACCGAACTCAAGTGGGAGTTCGACGAGGATTCGGGCCGTTACTATGTTTCTTTTCTGGATGATCAGTAGAGGAGCCCAGTTGGGACGATTGGGGATCTAGCATTTGGGGTTGTCTTTCTTTATTTTGGTTCCATAGTCGGACCTTGATTGTATTCTGGATGATGTATGACTATTATTGTATTGTGTGAAGTGGCGATTGTAAGCCGACTCTTTATCCCTTTCTTATTCAGTACATGGGATGTGTAAAGATTACCCCTCTTGCGACATGCCTACCATGGGGTTAGCCTCTAAGTCGTGCCCTGACATGTGGGAGATATAGCCGCATTGTGGGTGTTACAAGTTGGTAATCAGAGCCTTCCCCGACTTAGGATCCCCCCTACTTGATCGAATCGCTGACGTTGTTGAGTCTAGAAGAAAATGTTTTGAGTCTTAGGATTATATATATCGAAGAGTAGGATTCTTTTTACTCCTCAGTGCCTTCGTTGCTCTGGTGAGGCCTCCTGACATAGAGTTTTGACTCTTCTGTCCTCAAATTTCATGAAAAAAAGTTTAGGATCACGCGGGTATCTTGGAATCGTTCCAATGGTTTTGTGACGAGAACATTGTTCTTGGTGCCTCCTGACATTTAGGGGTTGTGGCAGTGTCCCGGGGAGTTGAGCTCCGAGGTGTTGTCGTCACAATTTTATCGTTGCAGTTCTAGAATACCTGAGTTCGCCGACATCGGAAATCTCTTTTATGCATTTGTTGGTGAGATAACCTCGACACCACCCAGTACTGGGGCGGGAGTTCGGGAGTATTGCCATAACTCGTATAACGGATGCTTTTCGAAGGTTGAGGTAAATGATTTCCGAAGGTTTCTTGGTTATGTGTTGAAGGATGGATACAGCTGGATGTAGGATTTGCTTGTTTTGGGTGAGATATTATGCTTCCCCTGTATCCCCAACACCTGATTGCATAAACAAACGTTTCAGGAGTTTCATAGGTGGGAATTCAAGTAGCTCTAGTATTTCTTCCCGCAAATATGTGGTTTGTGATTGGGTAATCCTTACCATTTATTTGTTCATATCCGTACCTTGTTGCTTTATTCATCTACCTTTATCTAAGTGACTTCTCAATCTATGGAAGTGTGATGATTTGCTTTGGAATTCATTCGTTTATTCTTGTTCGAATGTTAAGGCTATATGTTGCAATTTCAATCCATTGATTCAGCTTGAATATATGTCTTTCAAGATGCTAACGGATGTCAACCTCTTCAGGATGGCTCCTCCAACGCGTCAGAATCTGGACCGCAATGACGGGGATCAGTCGAACCCTCCGCCACCACCTCCACCTCCAGGGGCATGGCAAGCTGCCATGGCAGCCACCAACGCCAACACTCAGATGCTTTTGCAACTCTTGCAAGAGCGCAACCAAGGGCAAGGCAACCAAGGAAATAAAGGCCAAGGCAACAATCAACCTCAGTTTGCTACCCTCAATGAGTTCCTCGCAAACCAGTCAAAGTCCTTCAGCAACTGTGTCGAGGCCACAGACGCCGACGACTGGCTCATGGATATCTGCAAACATTTTGATTGTAGCAATGTCAGGCCTGAGGACTTTGTCAAGTTTGCTTCGTTTCAACTCAAGGATCAAGTTGTTGAGTGGTATCAACAATACAGAGATTCCAGAGGAGGTCGTGTGATTACCTGGGATGATTTCTGCCGAGACTTCAAAGCTCATCACATATCACAAAGTGTTGCTGAGAGCAAGCGTGAGGAGTTCCGCAATCTCAAGCAAGGCAGCATGTCCGTGTATCAATACAATATCCAGTTTTAGAAACTCGCTCGCTTCGCTAAACAAGATGCCCCTGATGAAAATAGCATGATTTATCAATTCAGAGGTGGCCTCAGAGAAGATCTGCAATTAGCTCTCGTGCTTCTTGAGCCGACTAAGTATGATGAATTCTACAACATGGCACAAAAGCAAGAAGCTGCTCAGCTCAAGTGCGAGTCATCTAAGAAGAGAGTCAGTGATGCAGTTCAATCTTGTTCTTCATCACAAGTGGCAGCTAAGCAACAGAAGTTCTGGTTGCCTCCTCCTCCTCCTCCGTTTTGTCAGCCTCGGTAGAAGAGTAAAGGTGGCAATGGATCTTCCCACCCACCCAACCCAGGCTATCAGAACAAAGCTCAGTCTCATACTCCAAGGTCAAGTGCTCCTTATCACCATCCGCTCTTAGAGGTTACTTGCAACAAGTGTCAGCAGAAATGGCACTATGCAAACAAGTGCTTCAACCAAAGGCGCCTTCCGCCTCCTCCTCCTGTGAGATCTGCCAGCAATGCAGTGGTCAAGCATAATCCCAAGCATGCTAAGGTCAACATGATGAACGTAGCTCAGGCAGAGGATTCTTTAGAAGTGATCATGGGTAACCTTCAAGTTAACTCTATTCCTTCAAAAGTTCTTTTTGATACTGGTGCATCGCATTCTTTCATGTCATTCCCATTTGCATCGGAGCACAATGTTGACATAGAGGTTTTGTCCAAAGTCATGCAAGTTGTTTCTCCGGGAAAGCTTATGCCTTCTAGTTTCGTTGCCCCAATGTCTCTGTCCAGTTTGGAGACTATAAATTTCTGGCTTCTCCAATTTTTCTGGGTGACTCGGATATTGATCTAATTCTCAGCATGGACTAGCTTTCTAAGCACAAGGCTCTTCTTGATTGTGTTGCCAGAGAAATTCAATTGACACACTCATCTGAGGATGTGATCATCTATGCCGCTCGTGACGAAACCATTCGACTATTTTCTCTCAATGAGAAGGGCGAGTTGAATGCCATCTCTCAGATTCCGGTCGTTTGTGAATATCAAGACGTCTTTCCAGAAGAGCTTCCGGGAATGCCTCCTCACCGGCCAGTTGAATTCGTTATCGATCTTGAGCCTGGCACAGAACCTGTTTGCAAGCGTACTTACAAGCTTGGACCAGAAGAGTTGAAGGAGTTGAAGAAACAACTCGATGAACAAGAGCGTATGGGTCTGATCAGACCGAGTTCATCTCCATGGGGTTGTGGTGTTCTTTTTGTCAAGAAGAAGGATGGAACGGAACGACTCTGCGTCGACTACTGTCCATTGAACAAGAAAACAATAAAGAATAAGTACCCACTTCCCAACATCAATGAGCTTTTCGAGCAACTTAAAGGTGCCAAAGTATTCTCCAATCTTGACCTTTGTATGGGTTATCATCAGATTTGCATTCATGAACAAGATATCCCCAAGACAGCATTTAGAACAAGCTATGGTTCTTATGGATATACAGTCACGTCATTTGGCCTTGTCAACGCTCCTCCAACGTTCTCTCGCATGATGAACTTCATCTTCAACCCTTACACAAATGATTTCGTCTTGGTGTATCTCGATGATATTTTGGTCTTTTCCAAGAATAAGGAGGATCATGCCAAGCATTTGAGATTGGTACTCGACAAACTCATAGAGCATCAATTCAATGCGAAGTTTTCAAAGTGTGAGTTCTGGCTTGATGAGGTTCTCTACCTTGGTCATATCATCTCCGCCAAGGGCATCGCTGTTAATCCTGAGAAGGTGTCTACAATTGTGAATTGGGAACCGCCTCAGAATGTCAAGTAGCTCCGCAGTTTTCTTGGGCTTGCAAACTATTGTCGAAGATTCGTTGAGAATTTCTCTAAGATTGCAAAGCCTCTTTCCAACCTCCTCCAGAAGCATGTTAAGTATGTCTGGACGCCTGAATGTGATGTTGCTTTCAACACCCTTAAAGAGAAGTTAGTCACAGCTCCTGTCTTGAATCCTCCTGATGAATCCAAGCCTTTTGAAGTTTTCTGTGATGCCTTCCTGCAAGGTCTCGGTGCTGTGTTAATGCAAGAGAAGAAAGCTGTGGCCTATACCTCTAGTCAGTTGAAGCCCAACGAAAGGAACTACCCCACGCACGACCTCGAGTTGGCGGCAGTTGTCCATGCATTATTAACGTGGAGACATCTCTTGTTGGGAAGGAAAGTGGACATCTTCACTAATCATAAGAGCCTTAAGTACATCTTCAGTCAACCCAACCTCAACCTCAGGCAGACTCGTTGGGTCAAAATGATTCAAGAATACAATCCGAGTATTGAATATACTCCAGGCAAGGCCAATGTCATTGCAGATGCTTTGAGCAGGAAGGCTTACTGCAACAACTTAATTCTCAAGCCCTTCCAACCAGACCTTTGTGAAGCTTTCCGCAAACTGAATCTCCAAGTTGTTCCTCAAGGCTTCCTTGACAACCTCCAAGTCTCTCCTACTTTGGAAGATCAAATTCGTGAGCCAAACTTCTTGATGCCATGGTGAAGAAGGTGAAAATGGGATTGCCAAGAGCCAACCCAAGTACAAGTCCTATCGCATTGATGACAAAGACATTCTTTTCTTTGAGGATCGAATTGTGGTTCCTAAAGGTGATCTAAGGAAAGTCTAGAAGTACGAAGATGTACCACGACCTCAAGCAGTCGTATTGGTGGACTCGAATGAAGCGAGAAATTGCTCAATTCATGAATGAATGTGATGTCTACAAAAGAGTGAAAGCAGAACACCAACGGCCAGCGGGTCTCCTCCAACCTCTTGCTATTCCAGAATGGAAGTTTGACAATATTGAGATGGACTTCGTGACTGGATTTCCCAAGTCCAAGCGTGGAAATGATGCTATCTTCATTGTCATCGACAAGCTTACTAAAGTGGCTCATTTCCTTCCAATTAAAGAATCTATCACAGCAGCTCAGCTGGCAGAGCTATACACCTGCAGGATTGTCTCTTTGCACAGCATTCTGCAATTGATATCTTCAGATCGTGGAAGCATCTTCACTTCTAAGTTCTGGGACTCCTTTCAGAAGGCCATGGGCACCAACATTCGCTTCAGCACAGCCTTCCATCCTCAAACCAGTGGCCAAGTCGAGCGAGTCAATCAAATCGTTGAAGACATGCTCAGGGCTTGTGTCATTTCCTTCGGTATGAAATGGGAAGATTGTCTCCCATATGCCGAGTTCTCCTACAACAACAGATTCCAAGCGAGCTCGGGCAAGGCCCCATTCGAAATTCTCTATGGCAGAAAGTGCCGTACTCCTCTTAATTGGTCAAAGACTGGTGAACGTCAACTTCTTGGCAATGACTTAATCACAGAAGCTGAAGAAATGTGTAAAGTCATCCGTGAAAATCTCAAAGCCGCGCAATCGCGCCAGAAGAGTTACTATGATAGCAAGCACCATGACTTGGCTTTTGTGATCGGAGACCATGTCTACCTCCGCGTCTCTCCAATGAAAGGTACTCGTCGCTTCGGTATCAAAGGGAAGCTTTCCCCTAGATACGTGGGTCCTTTCAAGATCATTGGCATAAGAGGCGATCTCACCTATCAACTTGAGCTTCCGTCCAACTTTGCAAATGTGCACGACGTGTTTCACGTGTCACAGCTTCGCAAGTGCTTCAAGACTCCTGAGCGCACCATCAACTTTGAAGAGATTGATCTCCAAGAAGAGTTGTCTTATCATGAGCATCCCGTTGCTATTCTTGAAGAAACCGAGTGCAAGACTCGCAACAAGTCTATCAAATTCCTGAAAGTGAAGTGGTCACACCATTCCGACTGAGAAGCCACCTGGGAACGTGAGGACCACCTTCGTTCTGAATATCCGGAGTTCTTTTAGTCCTAGATCTTGGGACGAGATCCTTTCGTAGTGCTGGAGTGTTGTAACACCCCGGATGTAACTTGCCATATTTGTAACTCCAACTCTTGCCTTTTTCGGCTCTAAGTTATGAGATCCCCTTCATGGTTGGGTTTTTGTCTTTGTTTTGCATTTTGTTCATGTCATGAATTTCATATCATGTCATCATGTGCATCTCATTTGCATACGTGTTCGTCTCATGCATCCGAGCATTTTCCCCGTTGTACATTTTGCAATCTGACACTCCCACGCGCACCGGCGTACCCCTTTTGTCTCTTTTCGTGGGCGGGTGTTAAATGTTCTCGGAATGGACCGATATTTGCCAAGTGGCCTTGGTATACCACCGATAGACCGCCTGTCAAATTTCGTGCCATTTGGAGTCCGTTTGATACTCCAACGGTTAACCGGGTAACCGGGAAAGCCTCTTGTGTGTTGCAGCCCAACACCCCTCCAAAACGGCCTAATAACCCATCCAAACCACTCTCATGTCCTCCGTCGTCGGATCACGATCGTGTGGGCGAAAACTACACTCCATTTGGACACTCCTACCTCCTCCTACCTATAAATAGGTGCCCCTCCCCGATTTTTCGCGCAGACAAACCCTAGCCCCGCTCCCTCTCCGCCGCCAGACACGTCCGGATCGGATCGGACGTGTCTGCGCCACCGCCCGCAGCCAACCGGCGCTCGCTGTCGGTGTCAAAACCGGCGGATCTCGGGTAGGGGGTGCCGAACTGTGCGTCTAAGGCTGATGGTAACAGGAGGCGGGGGACACAATGCTTACCCAGGTTCGGGCCCTCTCGATGGAGGTAATACTCTACTTCCTGCTTGATTGATCTTGATGATATGAGTATTACTAGAGTTGATCTACCACGAGATCGTAGAGGCTAAACCCTAGAAGCTAGCCTATGATTATGATTGTTCTTGTCCTACGGACTAAACCCTCCGGTTTATATAGACACCGGAGGGGGCTAGGGTTACACAGAGTCGGTTACAAGGGAGGAGATCTACATATCCGAATTGCCAAGATTGCCTTCCACGCAAAGGATAGTCCCACCCGAACACGGGGAGAAGTCTTTAATCTTGTATCATAGTCCAACAGTCCGGCCAAAGTATATAGTCCGGCTGTCCGAGGACCCCCTAATCCAGGACTCCCTCAGTAGCCCCTGAACCAGGCTTCAATGACGATGAGTCCGGCGCGCAAATTGTCTTCGGCATTGCAAGGCGGGTTCTTCTCCAAATCCCGAGTACGTGACGTAACGAGTAGTGTCCGGCTTCCCATGAATGTTCCACTCCTCGGCTTCTGTGCTTTAATAATGGCTATCTTCCATGTATCGAGCGAATGCGAGAAGTCGGGGCATTTTTACATTTGCCACCCTAACCATGTGAGTAAATCATCTATTTAAAGAGTCGGGGATCCTCAGATCCAGATCACACCATCCTCCCACAGCGAGTATCCATCGGAGCGCGCCCGGAAAAGTCCATCCCATCATGGCCGGCCATCGCAGCTCCTCCTCTCGCTCCCGTAGCACTAAGCCAGGCAATTGGGAGAAGTGTTCCGTCCCCCACAACCAATTAGTAGAGTTACAGACCCAGGGGTTTCTCCCTCCTGCGTATATGGTCCTCGTCCGAGCCGGACTAGCCACTTATAACGACGGGGAGCAAGCGGAGAGCTTTCCCAACCCATCCATGGGGGAGCGGGTATGCCTTGTCCCTTACTTATTGAGGGGACTTGGATTTCCGATCCATCCGTTCCCCCGCGGGCTCCTAGAGTTCTAGGGCCTCCAACTGCATAACTTTACTCCCGCCTCCATATTACACATCGCCGGCTACGTCGCCTTTTGCGAGCTATTTCTGGGCTGCGAAGCTCATTTCAAGCTATGGAAGAGGCTATTCTGCCTCGTACCCCGTACATAGGAGGGGTCAATATATCAAGTGGGCGGAGCCGAAATATGGCGCATCGCCGGGACCGGATACCCGTTCGGTACTCCGAAGAAGACATCTGAAGACTGGCCTTCGGAGTGGTTTTATATGGACGACGTCCCCCTTCCGGAGCCTATTTAGATGGGCCTTCCTGAGTTTAATAATGCCCCTTTGAAGAAACACCGCAGCTGGCACCCTCAGAGCCCCCAGGAGGAAGATAACAAAGAGGTCCTTTACCTGATGGGCAGGATAAAAACGCTGGCGAAATCAGGACTGACAATAATCGAGGTTATGTCAATATGTATAATGCGGGGGGTGCAGCCACTTCAGTATCGAGGGAAACCCATGTGGCACTTCAATGGAGAAGACGATGCCACCCGCTGCGGTTGTAAAGGTCCGGACTCCGCCGCCGCTCTAGCAAAAATACTGTCCGATTTATACAAAGGAGAGGAAGAGGGGTTCATCCGCATTAAGCCACGGGATGGATTCTCCATGTACAACCCCCCAAACTGGGTGAGCTGCTACTTTTTACTCTAGACCTTCCCGCATTCTTCATCACAAATATTTACCTTGCTATTTCATAGCAGGAACTGCAAAAAGCTGTGAGGGAGGTCCACAACCCATCTCCACAGCCAGAGGACTCTGACCGGGCCCTCGACCCCGGACTCGAAGAAGAGCCTTACCGACATGACGTTCTATCAGTTAAGCTGCGACAGTGCCTTGGTGGCCATCATAGCCGATTATCCTGGCCTGCTCCCTGTATCGCATGTAAGTAAAACCGGAGTCCCAACTTCCGAGAAGGATCCCTTTTTTGCACTTCACCCACCACACACATATGGTGTCTTACAGGGAAGGCCCTCGGGACGCCATGCCGAACCCGCGGTGACTCACCAACAAGGGGCACCGAAGCCGGGTAGGCTTAAAAGGAAGGTGGTCAGGACTGAGACGCCGTCGTAGAGGTATGAAAAAGAACCCTGCTCCGTGGTTATCGTCTTTAAAATATAATAATGTCCATGGTTCCTGGCAGAAAAATCGCTCGCCGGACCGTGTCTGGAGAGCCTTCCGGCCACGCCTCCACCAGCCGGACTCCAGAGCCGGTCTTAGGGGCAGATACTAACATGGGGGCAACACCGGATGTTCCTCCTATAGAGGATGCAGATAGGCTGTCCGCTACGAATTCCGAAGTGGAGAGTGCCATGAATCACAGGCGTCACCGGGCCGTACTCCGCGACCCTGGTTTCTCCGAAGAGGCGTTCGATGCCTTCAACTCGGGAGACACGTACATCCGAGCTGCTCAAAATGGTCTTGCCAGAGCCATGGACCAGTATGTAAAGGATATACGGGTAAGAAATCTGATAATTATGTATATCAGTAGCCCCTGAGACTTGAAACAGTTGGCACAACTATGTAAGGATCATTATATGCATAGGTTCTTACGGAGAAGAATACCCAGTTGTCTCAAGAGCTGGAGGAGTGCAAAGCCCAGCTACGGGCCGCAGTTGCCGAAATGAAGGAGTCCAAGAAGGCCCCATCTAGTAACACTTGTTCTGATCGAAAAGAATGAAATTACATGTACCAGTTAGTATTCGGCATGCATGCAAATCTAACAATAGATTCTGCAGATGATCCCGGAGTGAATCCGAAGGTCGTGCGAGGGGATGAGCAACATGCTCAACGACAGCTAGAGGCTGGCGAGCGCATGCTTACGCGGGTTAGGCAGGAGAAAAACGATCTCCCAGATGCCAATACCCGACTGGGCGTTGAACTAAAAGATGTTCGGGCCCAGCTAGCTGACTCCGTAAAGGAGAATAAGGAGCTTCAATGCGGCATTTTTAGTAAGTGCTTGAACGAACTTTCAAGAGTTCGGCGAAGAAACCGGCTAACAAAGTTATATCTGTAGGTATGCTGACGGGTCGTCCCGAAGAGGAGATGCCTGGGTCTGCAGGCGCTCTTCTGCCAGAGCTCTCACAACCGCACGAACAAGTTCGGCAGGTGATGCAGGGCATTGCCCAGGCCTTGTGACCATCCGCCTCCCTGCCAGGAGGCATGGGGGAGCTCGTAGAGATGCTCAAGGGAGCGCGGCAGTGCTTCCGATTATGGAAGATATCTGCCTGCCGACAAGGTGCAAGGGAAGCTGTGGCCATGGTGAAGACGCGATATACCAAGGCTGACCCGAACCACATGGCCGAGGTCGGACCTGTGGGGTTTGATGGGAAAGAGATCCCCGTTAGTCTGGTGTATGACCAGGTAAAATTAGCCGCAAAGTATTCCCAATAGGATTGTAGGCTAGACAGCCTGTTGGATGGTATAGAAGAAGAATTTAGTCAGTCTAAGTGACTGTGTACTTCAAGTGACATATATTGTCCCTAGCCGGATTGTAAATCATTTGTCATGGCAGACCTTTTCGCTTCGACCTCCGGACTCGACAGTCCAGAGTGTATCCGAATACCTGCTCAATTATGTAAAAACAGGGGTACGCGTGGAAACTAGGCATAGGGGTCATAAGTGCTTGAACAGACAAGTACCCAACTAGCTATGTTATATTACATGGATAGTAAGAAACATCTTCCAGGGAGAATAGTTCTGTTAAGGGTTCCTTTCCCTGGGTACGCATGCACTAACGTGCATGTCCGAACTACGAAAAGAGACACAGGATATAAACATCTGGGGGCATGTATTGCAATAAGTAAAAGTCATCTTTTGTTCACTGACCGAATATTCCCTTAAGAACACTAGATTTCGGCTTCACCCAGTCTGAGGTACATCCGGCTGACCCGGCAGTAACAATCGCAGAGGTGCTCCCCTTATGCCCTAGCCGAATTAATGGGAACGTAGGGCATAAACCCAAGAGCCAGGCAATCCAGCTTGGCCAAACTTAAGTCATATCGATGCATATAATGGCGAAGAAAAGTTACATGTGGAAAAGTAACACATGTGCAGGGGGCATAGAGCTCAGAACATAATTATATTAAGCTTCTGTATAAGAAGCCCCTAGGTATAATGAGCACACATGGCGCGTCAAGATTGTGTAGTCAAGACACATTCTAACCTTTTAAGGTTGTGAAGAAAAAGGGAAGAAAGAAAGAAAGAAAGACACATAGCGGATATATATATATATATATATATATATATATATATATATAAGGCGGAGGTAAGGAGACGAACACAGAGTCCGGCACTAGGCGTAGAACCTTCGGAGTCTGGCCGCGTTCCATGGGTTTGGCTCGAGTCGATTGTCCGATGCATCCCGCAGACGGTACGCTCCACCGGTTAGAACTTTGTCAATGACGAAGGGACCTTCCCATTTGGGCTTGAGCTTGTCCTTTTTCTTCTCTGGTTGGCGTAGAACGAGTTCGCCAATGTTATAAGTTTTGGCCGTACTTCTCTGCTTTGATACCGTCGAGCCTGTTGCTGGTAGAATGCGGAGCGGGCTTTTACAACGTCACGCTCCTCCTCTAGGGCGTCTAAACTGTCCCGCCGATCTGGCTCGGCTTCTTTCTCTTCGTACATGCGCACTCGAGGTGAGTCATGAATGATGTCGCAGGGCAGTACCGCCTCTGCATCGTACGCCATAAAAAATGGTGTGTATCCGGCAGTGCGATTCGGCATGGTCTGCAGCCCTCATAGTACGGACTCGAGCTCCTCAACCCAGTGCGTATCTGATTCCTTCAAGGACCGCACTAATATGGGTTTAATGCCGCTCATAATAAGACCATTTGCTTGTTCGACTTGTCCGTTTGTTTGGGGGTGATAGACGGAGGCATAACCGAGCTTAATGCCCATGTTGCCGCACCAAGTTTTTACCTTGTCAGCTGTAAAGTTCGAGCTGTTATCGGTGATGATGCTGTGGGGGACACCATAACGGTGTACAACCCCGGATATGAAGTCTATCACTGGTCCGGACTCAGCCGTTTTAACTGGTTTGGCTTCTATCCATTTGGTGAATTTGTCCACCATGACCAATAGGTACTTTTTCTTATGGCTTCCTCCTTTAAGGGGTCCGACCATATCAAGCCCCCAGACCACAAAGGTCCAAGTAATGGGGATTGTTTGGAGAGCGGTAGGTGGCATATGGCTTTGGTTTGCAAAAAGCTGGCAACCGACGCAATGTTGGACGAGGTCCTGTCCGTCTGCTCGGGCTGTCGGCCAGTAGAAACCTGTACGGGAGGCCTTGCTTACAAGGGCCCGAGCTGCAGTGTGATGGCCGCTGAGTCCAGCATGAATTTCTACCAAAAGTTGCCGTCCTTCCTCTTCGGAGATGCACCTTTGAATTACTACCGTAGCGCTTTTCTTATAAAGCTCTCCCTCATGGACCTTGTAGGCTTTAGACCGCCGCACAATGCAACGTGCCTCATTTGGGTCCTCAGGGAGTTCTTGCCTATTTAGGTAAGCCAAGAAGGGTTCCGTCCACGGGGGGATGACAACCATAATCACGTGGGTCGAAGGTGTTATTTCGGTGGCGGAGCCTCCGATTACGCCAGAGTGCTCGGGATCTGGTGTTGTGGCCGGATCCAGAATGTTGTTGCAGGTCTCCCCTTCCCACACCACGGATGGCTTAAACATCCTTTCCAAGAAGATATTAGGTGGGATAGGGTCGCGCTTAGCGCTGATGCGGGCGAGGATATCCACCGCTTGATTGTTTTCTCGGACCACATGGTGGAATTTGAGCCCCTCGAACCGAGCTGACATTTTGAGGACCACATTGCGGTAAGCCGCCATTTTTGGGTCCTTTGGGTAAAAGTCTCCAGTTATTTGAGATATTGCAAGGTTCGAATCCCCAAACACCTTTAGGCGTTGAATGCCCATGGACACTGCCATCCGGAGACCATGCAACAGGGCCTCATATTCTGCTGCATTCTTGGAGTTTGTGTATAATATTTGGAGTATGTATTGGACTGTATCTCCGATGGGGGATGTCAGGATGACGCCTGCCCCCCGACCAGCCAGCATCTTAGAGCCGTCGAAGTGCATGATCCAATTGGAGTACGCGCTGTACTTTTTAGGGAGTTTGGCTTCTGTCCATTCAGCGACGAAATCAGCCAGTACTTGTGACTTAATGGCTCGCCGTGGTTTGTATGTTATGTCGAATGGGAGGAGCTCAATAGGCCATTTAGCAATCCGGCCCGTGGCATCGCGGTTATCTATTATGTTGTTGAGTGGTATTTCATAGGCCACCGTAATTGAACACTCTTGAAAGTAGTGTCGTAGTTTCCAGGATGCCATGAAGACCGCGTATGCTATCTTTTGATAATGTGGGTACCGTGATTTGCATGGAGTGAGAACAGTGGATACATAGTATACCGACTTTTGAAGCGGGAACTTATGTCCGTCCGTCTCTCGTTCGACGACGAGCACTGCGCTTACAACCTGGTGTGTTGCTGCTATATATAACATCATTGGTTCGCCGATATTTGGCACGGCCAAGATTGGGTTGCTGGCCAAGAGGGCTTTTATTTCTTCCAATCTGGCCGTGGCCACATCCGTCCACTCGAAGTGTTCGGTGCGCTGAAGAAGGCGATAAAGAGGTAATGCCTTTTCTCCCAATCGGGAGATAAAGCGGCTTAAGGCAGCCACGAATCCGGTTAATTTCTGGATTTGCTTGAGGTCTGTTGGGATGGCCAACTGTGACAGAGCTCAAATTTTAGCCGGATTTGCTTCAATTCCTCTATTGGAAACGATGAAGCCCAAGAGCTTTCCGGCGGGCACGCCGAAAACGCATTTTTCCGGATTGAGCTTGATGTCATATGTTTGGAGATTGTCGAACGTAAGCCTCAAGTCGTCTATTAAGGATTCGATGTGTCTGGTTTTAATGACCATATCATCTACGTATGCCTCCACTGTTTTGCCGATTTGTGTTTCCAGGCATGTCTGAATCATGCGTTGGTAGGTTGCACCGGCATTTTTGAGCCCGAAAGGCATGGTGTTAAAACAGAAGGGGCCGTATGGAGTGATGAATGCCGCCGCGGCTTGATCGGACTCCGCCATCTTGATTTGATGGTATCCAGAGTATGCGTCGAGGAAACACAATGAGTCATGTCCTGTGGTAGCGTCGATAATTTGATCGATGTGGGGGAGGGGGAAACACAAAGTTATGCTTGTTTTGCCTTCCTATGCTAGTTGATTATTGCTCCCATAAATTGTTTGCTCACAAAATCCCTATGCATAGGAAGAGGGTTAGACTTAAATGTGCTAGTCATATTCTTCATGATGCTCTCTTTATGTTTCAGTTCTTATCCTTTATGTGAGCATCATTGAAATCATCATGCCTAGCTAGGGGCGTTAAACAATAGCGCTTGTAGGGAGGCAACCCAATTTTATTTTTGCTCCTTGCTTTTTGTTCCTATTTAGTAATAAATTAATCATCTATCCTCTGTTATGATTGTGTTTTTATGTTTTAATTAGTGTTTGTGCCAAGTAAAGCCTTTAGGATCTTCTTGGGTGATTGTTATTTAGAAAGTATGCGCTCACGAGAATAATTTTAATTTTTACCAGAGAGTGATAAAATACCAATTCCACTTGCAGTAGATTAATAAAAAAAATTCCTAGGACTTCCTAATTTCTCAGGATTTTCGGAGTTACAGAAGTATTCGAAACCTACAGATTACTACAAACTGTTATGTTTTTGACAGATTCTGTTCTCTATGTGTTGTTTGCTTATTTTGATGAATCTATGAGTAGTATCGGAGGGTATGAACCATATATGAGTTGGAATACAGTAGATATTACACCAATATGAAATTAGAATGAGTTCACAACAGTACTTAAGTGATGATTTATTTTCTTATACTAACGGAGCTTACGAGTTTTCTGTTAAGTTTTGTGTTGTAAAGTTTTCAAGTTTTGGGTGAAGATTCGATGGACTAAGGAATAAGGAGTGGCAAAAGCCTAAGCTTGGGGATGCCCCGGAAGGCATCCCCTCTTTCGTCTTCGTTCATCGGTAACTTTACTTGGAGCTATATTTTTATTCACCACATGATATGTGTTTTGCTTGGAGCGTCATTTTATTTTCATTTGTTTTGCTTGCTGTTTGAATAAAATACCAAGATATGAAATTCTTAAATGTTAGAGAGTCTTCATATAGTTTCATAATTATTCGACTACTCATTGATCTTCACTTATATCTTTCGGAGTAGTTTGTTTTTGCTCTAGTGCTTCACTTATATATTTTTAGAGCATGGTGGTGGTTTCATTTTATAGAAATAGATGAACTCTCGTGCGTCACTTATATTATTTTGAGAGTCCTAAACAACATGGTAATTTGCTTTGGTTATGAATTTAGTCCTAATATGATGGGCATCCAAGAGGGATATAATAAAAACTTTCATATAAAGTGCATTGAATACTATGAGAAGTTTGATATGATGGTTGTTTTGAGATATGGAGATCGTGATATTAGAGTCATGCTAGTTGAGTAGTTGTGAATTTGAGAAATACTTGTGTTAAAGTTTGTGATTCCCGTAGCATGCACGTATGGTGAACCGTTATGTGATGAAGTCCGAGCATGATTTATTTATTGATTGTCTTCCTTATGAGTGGCGGTCAGGGACGAGCGATGGTCTTTTCCTACCAATCTATCCCCTAGGAGCATGCGTGTAATACTTTGCTTTGATAACTTGTAAATTTTTGCAACAAGTATATGAGTTCTTTATGACTAAAGTTGAGTCCATGGATTATACGCACTCTCATCCTTCCAACATTGCTAGCCTCTCTAATACCGTGCACTTTTTGCTGGTATCATACACCCACCATATACCTTCCTCAAAACAGCCACCATGCCTACCTATTATGGCATTTCCATAGCCATTCCGAGATATATTGCCATGCAACTTTCCACCGTTCCGTTATTATGACACGCTTCATCATTGTCATATTGCTTGCGTGATAATGTGGTTGACATCGTATTTGTGGCAAAGCCACCATTCATAATTCTTCATACATATCACTCATGCATCATTTCACATCCCGGTACACCGCCAGAGGCATTCACATAGAGTCATATTTTGTTCTAAGTATCGAGTTGTAATTCTTGAGTTGTAAGTAAGTAAAGTGTGATGATCATCATTATTAGAGCATTGTCCCAGTGAGGAAAGGATGATGGAGACTATGATTCCCCCACTAGTCGGGATGAGACTCCGGACGAAAAAAAAGAAAGGCCATAAAAAAGGGGAGAATGCCCAAAAAATGAGAGAAAAAGAGAGAAGGGACAATGCTACTATCCTTTTTCCACACTTGTGCTTCAAAGTAGCACCATGATCTTCATGATAGAGAGTCTCCTATGATATCACTTTCATACACTAGTGGGAATTTTACATTATAGAACTTGGCTTGTATATTCCAATGATGGGCTTCCTCAAAATTGCCCTAGGTCTTCATGACCAAGCAAGTTGGATGCACACCCACTTAGTTCTTTTGTTGAGCTTTCAAACACTTATAGCTCTAGTGCATCCGTTGCATGCCAATCCATACTCACTCACATTGATATCTATTGATGGGCATCTCCATAGCCCGTTGATACACCTAGTTGATGTGAGACTATCTTCTCCTTTTTTATCTACTCCACAACCACCCTTCTATTCCACATATAGTGCTATATCCATTGCTCACGCTCATATATTGCGTGAAGATTGAAAAAGTTTGAGAACATCAAAAGAATGAAACAATAGCTTGGCTTGTCATCGGGGTTGTGCATGATTTAAATATTTTGTGTGGTGAAGATAGAGCGTAGCCAGACTGTATGATTTTGTAGGGATAGCTTTCTTTGGCCATGTTATTTTGAGAAGACATGATTGCTTTGTTAGTATGCTTGAAGTATTATTGTTTTTATGTCAATATTAAACTTTTGTCTTGAATCTTATGGATCTGAATATTCTTGCCACAATAAATAGAATTACATGGATAAATATGTTAGGTAGCATTCCACATCAAAAATTCTGTTTTTATCATTTACCTACTCGAGGACGAGCAGGAATTAAGCTTGGGGATGCTGATTTGTCTCCAACGTATCTATAATTTTTTATTGTTCCATGCTCTTATATTATCTGTTTTGGATGTTTATGGGCTTTATTATGCACTTTTATATTATTTTTGGGACTAACCTATTAACCCAGAGCCTAGTGCCAGTTTCTGTTTTTTCCCTTGTTTCAGTGTTTCGCAGGAAAGGAATATCAAACGGAGTCCAAACGGAATGAAACCTTCGGGAGCGTGATTTTTGGAACGAACCGGATCCAGGAGACTTGGAGTTGAAGTCAAGGAAGCTTCGAGGTGGCCACGAGGCAGGGAGGTGCGCCTGCGCCCCCTGGGCGCGCACCCCACCCTCGTGGCCCCCTCGTGGCTCCCCTGACCGACTTATTTCGCCTATATATATCCATATACCCTAATAACATCAGGGAGCAGAATAGATCGGGAGTTCCGCCGCCAGAAGCCTCCGTAGCCACCGAAAACCAATCTAGACCCGTTCCGGCACCCCGCCGGAGAGGGGGAATCCGTCTCCGGTGGCCATCTTCATCATCCCGGTGCTCTCCATGACGAGGAGGGAGTAGTTCTCCCTCGGGGCTGAGGGTATGTACTAGTAGCTATGTGTTTGATCTCTCTCTCTCTCTCTCTCGTGTTCTTGAGGTGATACGATCTTGATGTATCGCGAGCTTTGTTATTATATTTAGATCTTGTGATGTTTCTCCCCCTCTACTCTCTTGTAATGGATTGAGTTTTCCCTTTGAAGTTGTCTTATCAGATTGAGTCTTTAAGGATTTGAGAACACTTGAGGTATGTCTTGCACGTGCTTATCTGTGGTGACAATGGGATATCATGTGATCCACTTGATGTATGTTTTGGTGATCAACTTGCAAGTTTCGTGACCTCGTGAACTTATGCATAGGGGTTGGCACACGTTTTCGTCTTGACTCTCTGGTAGAAACTTTGGGCACTCTTTGAGGTTCTTTGTGTTGGTTGAATAGATGAATCTGAGATTGTGTGATGCATATCATATAATCATACCCACGGATACTTGAAGTGACATTGGAGTATCTAGGTGACATTAGGGTTTTGGTTGATTTGTTTCTTAAGGTGTTATTCTGGTACGAACTTTGTGATAGATTGAACGGAAAGAATAGCTTCATGTTATTTTACTACGGACTCTTGAATAGATCGATCAAAAAGGATAACTTTGAGGTCGTTTCGTACCCTACCATAATCTCTTCGTTTGTTCTCCGCTATTAGTGACTTTGGAGTGACTCTTTGTTGCATGTTGAGGGATATTTATATGATCCAATTATGTTATTATTGTTGAGAGGACTTGCACTAGTGAAAGTATGAACCCTAGGCCTTGTTTCAACGCATTGCAATACCATTTGTGCTCACTTTTATCATTAGTTACCTTGCTGTTTTTATATTTACATATTACAAAAACCATTATCTACTATCCATATTGCACTTGTATCACCATCTCTTCGCCGAACTAGTGCACCTATACAATTTACCATTGTATTGGGTGTGTTGGGGACACAAGAGACTCTTTGTTATTTGGTTGCAGGGTCGCTTGAGAGAGACCATCTTCATCCTACGCCTCCCACGGATTGATAAACCTTAGGTCATCCACTTGAGGGAAATTTGCTAGTGTCCTACAAACCTCTGCACTTGGAGGCCCAACAACGTCTACAAGAAGAAGGTTGTGTAGTAGACATCAGGACATCAGGGAGGAGAAGGGGATCGAGGTAGACGAAGGACATGTGAGGGACTTGTTCAGCAAGAGAGAGAGAGAGAGAGAGAGAGAGAGAGAGTACAGAGTTCGACTGAATTCAGAATACAAGCTGCCCGGCCTCTAGCCTCACACACACATATAACCCTGATGGTCCTGGGCCCCACCAGTCATACACACCCACCTAACTGAAGACTAGTCTTCATCCTCTGCACATGGGCCCTTGTTGTTCTCCTCCGGTAGTTGCACCAGGGGTGCCTCGCTGTTCGCCGTATCGTTTGTGGTTGCAGCAGGAGAGGAGGGCGTGACAGTAGGCTCGTTGCAATTTCATACAAAATATCTTGTCTGCGAATTAGGTTTTTGATTTGGAAGTCAGAACACCGTGACCAGGGGTGAGGTAGGCTTGTTACCTGGCCTGGCAAGGGGCAGCAAAAGATCTGGTGAGAAATCATCACCGTGCCCTAGGGTAGCTGGCGTCAGGGGGCAGCAAAAGATCTGGTGAGAAATCATCACCGTGCCCTACGGTAGTCGGGAGTAACTTTAGCAGTAACATAAGGTCCAACTCAGCAAATTTACTTATGTGGCAATGATTTAATGAGCAGAGAGATGAATTGAGTAACATAAGGGCATGTACAATGGTGGCATATGGATACAGATGCCCCATGACAAAAAGTAGTTTGAGGCACCTACATTTATTTTACCCAAATGATAATGCCCACACGTGTGGCATGTTTGCACATCGCCCACACGTCTTCATCCACGTTAATTCTATTTTGCACGAATCCTAAAGTAATCTGTTAGAATCTGAGTGCCATGTGGGCATCATCGTGTGTGTGGGCGTTGGAGAGTTCGCCCACACACCCCGCATCATGCGGTTTGCCAGCTTCGCTGTGTGGGTGAACTAGTTTCTACCCACACAGCCACCACCTAGTCCACGCACATGTGGGCGAACTGCTTTTCGCCCACATGACACTCGTACGTTGTTGGATGGCAACTGCAGTTGCGCGTACGTGACAACTAGGTAAACACACACGACAACTATGATTCGTTGCTAGACGGCAACTTCAGTTGCGCGTACGTGGCAACCAGATAAATGCACATGACAACTGTGATTAACCATACATGGCAACTATGGTTGGACCACACATGGCAACTAGGTAAAACACATAACAACTATTGTTTGACCATATGTGGCAAGTAGTTAATCACACACGACAACTATGGTTTGATTACACGCGGCAACTACCATAAATTAGACATGGCAACTATAGTTAACCAAAACAAAGAGAGTTGCCCTGCTTTTAAAAATACATTGGCATCCCGGATAACTACATCTGCCATCCCAGATGGCAACTAAATCGTCATCCCGCGGGTACCTAATGTAGTTGCACTAGGATGTGTGGGCAGATTTACTTCATGCCACACGCACGGGGTGGGGATGAGTAGTACTTGTTGGCGTGTGGCACAAAGTAGCTGCGCCCACATGTGTGGGCAATTCCACTACTAGGGAAAAGCCTAGCAGTAGCGCGGGTACCTGTGCTACTGATAAGGCGCTACAACTAACGTTTAGCAGTAGCACATGTCAACGCACGCTACTGCTATACCTACTTAGTAGTAGCGCGTCCCATACCAGCGCTACTGCTAAGTGCTTTAGCAGTAGCGTTTTCCTGTCTAGCGCTAAAGAGCGCTACTACTATATTTTATCATATCTTTTTTTGCCGCGTATTTGCGATGTTTTTATATAGGTTTTATACATTATTCTAATCATATCATAAACATGCAATATGCTCATCATATCATACACATAATAGTCTCATCATATCATCCAACACAAATCATGTCGTCACATCATAATCACGATATAGCTATACAAGTTATATGACATGTCTCATCATACATAATGTAGTACTTCTTGAGGCATCAATTTGTATCCCTCTCTCACACAAGCGTGAACCTAAACTAACTACTGGCTGTCGCTCGGAAACCAGAAACTGGTACACCTGGGCCTGACACCCCGGCCACTCGTCGTATACTCCTGGTGTAGCACTTCATCATCATCAATGGTCTATGCACCTGCATCGTCACATGATTCGATGATATGCAACATATATAGTTGAGCAACAGAAAGAGACAGACTTGGCAAAAATAGAAGCAACATATCATAAGCATAAATAACAAAGTTCATTGTACCCAAAATACCCTAACTAGAGTGATCTTCGCTAGTTGAGGAGGACAGTTTAATTACATCACAAATAAAGTTTCATCGTGCATAACTCAAAGTTTCATCATTCAGAAAGTATGGACTAAACGGACACAATGTCATATATTGACAATCAATCCAACATGTCGTGCCATCCATCCAAGTCAAGTAGATAGTCCCGGAGCTTAGTGAAAGGCTTCAGGTCGAGACGCTGAGCGGCTACGCGTGTTCGGACGTCTTCCCGCGACATTTGCCCTTCCTCGTACAACATCCCTGTTTTGTCGAGAACCTCCTTCATGATGACTTGGGCAAGTTCACGCTGGATGTGATAGAACTCAGCTCGAAGTCGATGATCCGGGATATCTCCTACGTTCTTTGCCCATTGCAGAATATGGGCATCGCCGGATGTAGGTGACATGTGAAGGTTCTTCTGATCCCGTCTGTACTCCAGCATGTGGTGTAGGACATAGAATCCATCACTAAGAGTATCACCCGGTAGCTGGATGCAGCAGAAGTCGGTCTTATGGCCGAAGGCGGCCCGTCGTATCTTGCCTTCTTGGCCTTGATCTCTCCACCCCGTACGCCGTAGAAAAAGATAGCACTATCGAGAACAAACTTGATGTGGGTGTAGTCCTTTTTGTTCATGTTCTTCGATGAGTCCAAGTAAAGAACGTGGGAGTATCGGGGTAAAGGATGATGAGGACGGCGCGCCCATGGCTGTGCAAAATAAATACACCTCAAATTAATTAGCCTCCACCATGCAAAATGAATGATTGAAATTGAAGGAAGGATATCCGCGCGGATGACTTACATGGGATGATAAGGCACGAGAATTGTCTCCTTGTCCTCATTGGCGATCATGAAATCGATGATGTAGTCCCTCGCGTATTCACGGTGCTTTGCGCAAACTGCCAAGAATTCCTCGTGCATGAAGTACGGGTCAGCGACACATATATAAGGTATCTGCTCAATCCCGATGATGTAGTTCATGTACAAGGCATAAAGGCGGACAAACATAAAATCCAACTTCTTCAAGTGAAACATGTCGAAGATGTAATTGAATCGAAGGAAGAACTTCTCTACGGGGAATGTGTGGACGTACAACCTTTGCCGCGACACGTTTACCACGTAGAGTGGGTATCCTGGATTTTCTGAGGCGATTAGGCTTTTCTCTCTCCGCGACACATCGTCATGAAGTCTCCTTACATCACCGTGTATGGCCTCTACCGACGCCTTAGGTAGGATTGGTTCACCGGGGATATGGTATTTCGCCGCACCGGGGACAGGTATACGATCTTGAACCCGAGGCTGCGGAGGCGGCTAGATCATAGCAGCAGCTTTATTGGTGCCTTTCCTCGCTCTCTTCCTATGCTTCTTTGGTGGAAGGTCGTCTATAATACATTTAGCCTCCGGAGGCGGCAATTCAGGCACCGACTCATGACGTCAAACTCTGAGTACTCATACCGCTGAGCCATCAATCCTCCGTCATCATAGGCGCCAGTATTGAGATACTATTGAGTGTCATCGTCATCCTCATCCTCATCTATGGTGACGTCATCAGCGACTAATGGAGCCTCTTCCTCACCCCGCCTGCTATCACCCAGTACGACAGGCGACGCTAATTGGGTAGGTGGGGTGTTGATGTTCATACCTTGCCCAGGCTGCATGGTCATGGGTGTGCTCCGGGCCGCAATAGGACCCACCCCTTGCAATCGCCAAGCCGCCGCGGGGTCTCGTCGTCATTCCCCTAGTACCGGAGGAGCCAAATTCTCGTGGCCTGGTTTGACACTGGCCATGGAAACCTTGAAGACGTCAGGGGGGATCCACCGGCTATGGAACAATTGTTCCTTCGGCTTCATTATCGTCGCCTTCCCCACGCCCACCTTCTGGTCGCTGATGGTGTACAATATGGTGCGTGGGGTTACGTCGGCCTGCAAAGACATGTCTGTGACGTGAGACATCCGAAAGGCAACGGAAACGGGAGATTATACATTTATTGAAGAGGGCCAGTGTGACAGGTACCGTGAGGGCGTCAAGCTAAGCGAAAGATGAAGCACCGCCGAGCACGTCCGAGAAGGAGGACGGGCTGCTATGAGCAGGTGCGGGAGCCGGTGCGGGAGCCGGTGCAAGAGCAGGTGCTGGTGCGGGTGCTGGTGCAACGCTAGTCGAGCTGCTCCCGAAGAAGTCGGCAAGGGGAAAGTCCGCTGCATTTTTATTTGGATTTTGCCTGCTCCAACTGACGACGGCCGGAACCAAGACACCACACGAATCTGCAATCGCCTGTTTTGCGGTAGCTATCGCTGTTGCGACTGTTGTCGGTGTCAAAACCGGTGGATCTCAGGTAGGGGGTCCCGAACTGTGCATCTAAGGCTGATGGTAACAGGAGGCGGGGGACACAATATGTACCCAGGTTCGGGCCCTCTCGATGGAGGTAATACCCTACTTCCTGCTTGATTGATCTTGATGATATGAGTATTACAAGAGTTGATCTACCACAAGATCGTAGAGGCTAAACCCTAGAAGCTAGCCTATGATTATGATTGTTGTTGTCCTACGAACTAAACCCTCCGGTTTATATAGACATCGGAGGGGGCTAGGGTTACACAAAGTCGGTTACAAGGGAGGAGATCTACATATCCAAATTGCCAAGCTTGCCTTCCACGGAAAGGAGAATCCCACCCGGACACGGGACGAAGTCTTCAATCTTGTATCTTCATAGTCCAACAGTCCGGCCAAAGTATATAGTCCAGCTGTCCGAGGACCCCCTAATCCAGGACTCCCTCAGTAGCCCCTGAACCAGGCTTCAATGACGATGAGTCCGGTGCGCAGATTGTCTTCGGCATTGCAAGGCGGGTTCCTTCTCCGAATACTCCATAGAAGATTTTGAACACAAGGATCGTGTTCGTCTCTGCAAAACAAATTCCACATACCACTGTAGAGAGTATATTATTCCACAAATCTAATCTGCTAACAACCTTTCATAACGTGACGTCCTGCCGTGGCCCGGTCATTACGAACCATTTTTTCCCTACCTGCCACTGCATGTGTTGCGAGGCGGTTTTATTGGCATGTCTTGTCGAAGCAGAGATCGTGTTCCCCTTATCACGGGATTCTCATCAATATGGGTGTGGGTAACCCAATCGTGCTTGTTAGTATGACTCCTCGATTTTAGGCAAGTTCCAAACGGCCTCGTGGAGGATGCTTGGTATTCACCCTTTTTATAAAGGGCCCAAGGCCCGTCCTTTTCTTCTCGCGCTCGATCCTTCCCTTCCCCCACCTCGAGTTCCAACACCCAAGGCTCAGGCTAAGCGCTTTGGACCTTAAACCATGTCCGGATCCAACCTTCAAGGTCGGTGGATGGCATCTTCTGTCACAGAGGAGGACATCAAGAAGCTAAGGGAAGCCAGGTATCTGACCGCCTAAATCTCGCACAGGCTGCTTGCTCAAGGGCAGGTCATCCCCACTCTCGAACCCAACAAGAGTGTCGTATTTGTTTCCCACTTCCTCCGAGGGCTAGGCTTTAGTATTGATCCCTTTGTAAGAGGGCTTATGTTCTATTACGGGCTCGATTTCCACGATCTAGCTCCAGATTCCATCCTTCACATCTCGTCGTTTATCATCGTGTGTGAGGCCTTCCTCCGCATCACCCCACACTTCGGCTTATGGCTCAAGACCTTCAATGTGAAGCCGAAGACGATCGATGGCGACACGCAGAATGTGGAGGTGCCATAATAGGCAAAGGCGCCGATGCTCTATGGCCAAAGGGTTCCTTCCCGGAGGTGTCCAACTTATGGCAGCGGGAGTGGTTTTACATCACAGCTCCCCGAAGTACGAAGTGGGCAGCTGCCCCCGCCTTCCGCTCGGGCCCCCTGCCGCAACTGGTGTCATGGGTCAACAAGGGGCTGGACTGGGGGCCAGTTAATGACGTGCTGACATTGCAAAGTCGCATCCGAGATCTCCTCAAGAGGGACGTCAGTCTTGTCAAGGTAATGCAAGTTATGCTAGTTCGTCGGGTCCTGCCATGCCAACGTCGATCTCTCCGTATGTGGGAGTTCAACCCGGAAGGACCACGAACTATTCAGCAATTCTTCGGCCTGACGCTCGAAGAGATGCATGGATTGTTCTTCGGATCACAAATAAAGTGTCTGGACACTACCGAGGATGCGGGTCTCAACTGCAACCGTCTAGATACCCATTTAAGTAATTCTGCGGCCGAACATGCTGTCTTTTTATTTGTCACAACATCATTCTGAAAAAATCGCTCTCGTCCAGGACTGGATAAGAAAGGCGGAGATGATCAGGTGTTCGACCCCCTTCCCGAAGGCTCACCGGATCCTGTACTAGCCAGGATGCTTGAGCATGCACCTTATCAATTGCCATCAGGGGAAGATAAAGGGAGGAATAAAGAAGCCGAAAGCGGGCTTCACGCATTACTCATCCAAACCGGGGGAATTAGTGTCTCCGCGAAGGAGGATAATCGGGGAGAAGAATCTAGAATCCCCTCTCACCAAGGAAGGAAAAGGACCGCCTCTAAAGACTTGGAAATGAAGGTTTCCAAATGAGGGAAGAAACCTTCGCCAGGGGGCCCTGCCCCGGAGGGCGTCCTTACCGCACAGTGCCCGCAAGGGGGCCAGCCCTCCACCGAGCTGTAAGTGAACAAGAGTACTTTGGTAAATATAGCCTGCTTTATCTCCGAGGACAATAACCGAGCCATATATCTTGCAGTCCGGCTCGTAGCCCTTCTTGACAGAGTTCGTCTTCGGGGGATCTTCTTCCGGAGATGATGGAGAGCGAAATGCCTCCCCCTGTCTCCCCGCCTCCTGGGGCGGACGACCCTGAGGTGTCATCATGGAGGATTTCTCCTGATCCGCCAAGGCCAGAAGGTAACCTTTCGTCCACCCGAAGTCCGGAGTATTCGGCTCCTAAGGAGAGTAACAGAAAGAGTCTGGGATTGTCCGATGCATAATCGGACGCACTGATGGGTCTTTTGAAGCAAGCGGCTATCTCAGAGGCGCATCGTACTTTAATGGGTATGGTGGTTGAGAGGATTTCATCCGCCAAAAGTGGGTTGCATGAGGCTTTTATGAGCCTGCTAAGATGTTTTGAGGTACGCAAAGTAATATATATTAAAAAATTATGGTACCAGACACGCTAGGTGTGCTCTATACAGATAGTTGCCCCTAAGACTCTGGTTGCTGTCCAGATGCGGCAAACAGAGGATCATAGTCCCAGGTAATGATCGTGCTGCTTTCATGTGCAGATGGCTGAGGGTCCGGTGGCTGGCCGGACTGCTGAGTTTGCCGAACTGAGGCGGCAACTTGACGCAGCAGATGCCGACATTGCGCTTGTGAACAAGCGGCTTGACGAGGCACAGGGTATGTATTTTCGGGTGGTCAACAAATATTGAGAGGAGCATGATGCTAGTATCTATAATATGATGTGACTGCAGATGGAGCTGCCGCCATGGAGACCCTTCGGGCAGAACTTGCCTGAGCCAAGGAACAAGCCAGGAGAAGTGATGCGGCCGCCCTAAAGGCGGCCGAAGACTTAAGAGCCGAACAGGCTGCTCATCGCCAGAGCGAAGATAAGATAGCCAAGATGGCTGTTGAGCTGAAAGATGCCGCCGACCGATATGAGCTTCTTGAAAAGGAAAGCCAAGCGAAAGCGGCTGACCTGAAGAAAGCCATGGAAGCAGCCAAGGAAACCTGCTTTGAAATCAGAGCGGCGAAGGAGGAGCTCCGTCAGGCCGGAGATATCACGGCTGGGAAGCCCTTTTTGTTGCGGACGAAGTTCGGAGATCCGAAGTATGCCCCTCTGGATCAATTATGGAGTGCTGCAGACGCGTATTCGGACTTGGCAATGAGTGCTGCTAATGCGACTGGGTTTTTCAAAGATTAGAAAGATCATGAAGTGGAAAGATTGTTCTGGTCGCAGTTTAGTGCTTCAACGCGTCCACTGCTGTAAAATGAACAAATGGCCGAGTGGGCCGAGCTCCATAGGTTGTCCGGACTTGCCATGAGGTCTGTCGTGGATCATCTTTGGCCGAAGGGACCAAGGCCGAATAGTTATTTTGGTTTAGTGCAACGATTCCTTGGTGCTGTGCCGCATATCGATGCTGTAAAGAGGTCGGCGTGCATAGAGGGTGCGCGGATGGCTCTTGTCCGTGTTAAGACATACTGGGCAGAGATGGAGGCCACCGCTATTGCAACCCGGGATCCAGCCGTAGGCCAGGTCCCGGCTGAGCATTATTTTGAAGAAGTCCTAGAAGGCGCTCGTTTAATAGAGGCTCAGTGCTCAAAGAGTATCATGTTCGAGTGACATGTATACCAATTGTAAAAACAATGCTATTTGGATTATAAAGGATTGTTTATACTTTTGCCTGAAAGTATTATGATGCCTCCTATGCGGCCGTTTATGTATGTATATAACCTGAAAGTTTGCAGTCGTCGGCTTCAGCCCCCACGCACATAATGCGGGGGTGTTCGGAAAAGTGCATATTCACACTTGACCCAACGTCTTGGTCCATTAAGGAGGTGATAGCGTGGCGAACAAGGCAATCGGACTATATAGGTTTAACACTTTCACTTAGCCATAGGAGTTTGACGGTGGGGCTACTATATAGCCCCTGGTACTTCCGCGCTCATCCGAATACGGTGCACGTACATACATGACCGGGAAACCGATCCTTCGTTAATGCGGAGGAATCACAAAGATTCCACTAAGTCATCAAGTGGTTGACCAGTCTCGCGCTTTATCATGACAGTCAGTTTTCGGCTTTCTCTACTAAGGTGCTCATCCAGATGAATGATGTCTACTACACAACCTTCTTCTTGTAGACATTGTTGGGCCTCCAAGTGCAGAGGTTTGTAGGACAGTAGCAAATTTCCCTCAAGTGGATGACCTAAGGTTTATCAATCCATAGGAGGCATAGGATGAAGATGGTCTCTCTCAAGCAACCCTGAAACCAAATAACAAAGAGTCTCTTGTGTCCCCAACACACCCAATACAATGGTAAATTGCATAGGTGCACTAGTTCGGCGAAGAGATGGTGAAACAAGTGGTATATGGATGGTAGATAAAGGTATTTGTAATCTGAAATTATAAAAACAGCAAGGTAAATAATGGTAAAAGTGAGCACAAACGGTATTGCAATGATAGGAAATAAGGCCTAGGGTTCATACTTTCGCTAGTGTAAGTTCCCCCAACAATGATAACATAATTGGATCACATAACTGTCCCTCAACATGCAACAAAGAGTCACTCCAAAGTCAGTAATAGCGGAGAACGAATGAAGAGATTATGGTAGGGTACGAAACCACCTCAAAGTTATTCTTTCCAATCAATTCGTTGGGCTATTCCTATAAGTGTCACAAACAGCCCTAGATTCGTACTAGAATAACACCTTAAGACACACATCAACCAAAACCCTAATGTCACCTAGATACTCCAATGTCACCTCAAGTATCCGTGGGTATGATTATACGATATGCATCACACAATCTCAGATTCATCTATTCAACCAACACAAAGGACCTCAAAGAGTGCCCCAAAGTTCTACCGGAGAATCACGATGAAAATGTGTGCCAACCCCGATGCATAGGTTCATGGGAGGAACCTGCAAGTTGATCACCAAAACATACATCAAGTGAATCACGTGATATCCCATTGTCACCACAGATATCCACGGCAAGACATACATCAAGTGTTCTTAAATCTTTAAAGACTCAATCCGATAAGATAACTTCAAAGGAGAAACTCAATTCATTACAAGAGAGTAGAGGGGGGAAGAAACATCATAGGATCCAAATATAATAGCAAAGCACGCGATACATCAAGATCGTATCACCTCAAGAACACGAGAGAGAGAGAGAGAGAGATCAAAACACATAGCTACTGGTACATACCCTCAGCCCCGAGGGAGAACTACTCCCTCCTCGTCATGGAGAGCACCGGGATGATGAAGATGGCCACCGGAGAAGGATTGCCCCTCCGGCAGGGTGCCGGAACGGGTCTAGATTGGTTTTTGGTGGCTACGGAGACTTCTGGCGGTGGAACTCCCGATCTAATCTCCATTCTGTAAGTTTTTAGGATACGTGGGTATATATGGGTGCAGGGAGTATGTCAGGGGAGCCACGAGGGCCCCACGAGGCAGGGGGGCGCGCCCCCCACCCTCGTGGATTCCTTGTTCCTTCCTTGACGTGGGGTCCAAGTCCATCGGGTGGCTTTCGTTCCAAAAATAACTTCTCTGGTTGATTTCATTCCGTTTCGACTCCGTCCGATATTCCTTTTCTTCGAAACACGAAAATAGGCATAAAACATCAAATCTGGGCTGGGCCTCCGGTTAATAGGTTATCCCCAAAAATAATATAAAAGTGGATAATAAAGCCCAATATTGCCCAAAACAGTAGATAATATAGCATGGAGCAATCAAAAATTATATATATGTTGGAGACGTATCAAGCATCCCCAAGCTTAATTCCTGCTCGTCCTCGAGTAGGTAAATGATAAAAAAGATAATTTTTGATGGGAATGCTATTTGGCATAATTTCAATGTAATTCTTCTTACTTGTGATATGAAAATTCAGATCTGAAAGATTCAAGACAAAAGTTCATATTGACATAAAAATAATAATACTTCAAGCATACTAACTAAGCAATTATGTCTTCTCAAAATAACATGGCCAAAGAGAGTTCATCCCTACAAAATCATATAGTCTGGCTATGCTCCATCTTCACCACACAAAATATTTAAATCATGCACAACCCCGATGACAAGCCAAGCAATTGTTTCATACTTTTGATGTTCTCAAACTTTTTCAATCTTCACGCAATACATAAGCGTGAGCCATGGACATAGCACTATAGGTGGAATAGAATGGTGGTTGTGGAGAAGACAAAAAGGGAGAAGATAGTCTCACATCAACTAGGCGTATCAACGGGCTATGGAGATGCCCATTAATAGATATCAATGTGAGTGAGTAGGGATTGCCATGCAACGGATGCACTAGAGCTATAAGTTATGAAAGCTCAACAAAGAAACTAAGTGGGTGTGCATCCAACTTGCTTGCTCACGAAGACCTAGGGCATTTTGAGGAAGCCCATCATTGGAATATACAAGCCAAGTTCTATAATGGAAGATTCCCACTAGTATATGAAAGTGACAACGTAGGAGACTCTCTATCATGAAGATCATGGTGCTACTTTGAAGCACAAGTATGGTAAAAGGATAGTAGCATTGTCCCTTCTCTCTTTTTCTCTCATTTTTTTTAATTTTTTATTTGGGCCTTTTCTCTTTTTTATGGCCTCTTTTCTTTCTTTTTTTATTTGGGCTTCTTTGGCCTCTTTTATTTATTTCTCGTCCGGAGTCTCATCCCGACTTGTGGGGGAATCATAGTCTCCATCATCCTTTCCTCACTAGGACAATGCTCTAATAATGATAATCATCACACTTTTATTTTCTTACAACTCAAGATTTACAACTCGATACTTAAGACAAGATATGACTCTATATGAATGCCTCCGGCGGTGTACCGGGATGTGCAATGATGCATGAGTGACATGTATGAATAATTATGAATGGTGGCTTTGCCACAAATACGATGTCAACTACATGATCATGCTAAGCAATATGACAATGATGAAGCGTGTCATAATAAATGGAACGGTGGAAAGTTGCATGGCAATATATCTCGGAATGGCTATGGAAATGCCATAATAGGTAGGTATGGTGGCTGTTTTGAGGAAGGTACATGGTGGGTGTATGGTACCGGCGAAAGTTGCGCGGTACTAGAGAGGCTAGCAATGGTGGAAGGGTGAGAGTGCGTATAATCCATGGACTCAACATTAGTCATAAAGAACTCACATACTTATTGCAAAAATCTATTAGTTATCGAAACAAAGTACTACGCGCATGCTCCTAGGGGGATAGATTGGTAGGAAAAGACCATCGCTCGTCCCCGACCGCCACTCATAAGGAAGACAATCAATAAATAAATCATGCTCCGACTTCATCACATAACGGTTCACCATACGTGCATGCTACAGGAATCACAAACTTCAACACAAGTATTTCTCAAATTCATAACCACTCAACTAGCATGACTCTAATATCACCATCCTCATATCTCAAAACAATCATCAAGCATCAAACTTCTCTTAGTATTCAACACACTCATAAGAAATTTTACTAATCTTGAATACCTAGCATATTAGGATTTTAAGCAAATTACCATGCTATTTAAGACTCTCAGAATGATATAAGTGAATCATGAGAGTTCATCTATTTCTTCAAAATAAAACTACCACCATGCTCTAAAAGATATAAGTGAAGCACTAGAGCAAATGACAAACTACTCCGAAAGATATAAGTGAAGATCAATGAGTAGTCGAATAATTATGTAACTATGTGAAGACTCTCTAACATTTAATAATTTCAGATCTTGGTATTTTATTCAAACATCAAGCAAAACATAAGTAAGTAAAATGGCGCTCCAAGCAAAACACATATCATGTGGCGAATAAAAATATAGCTCCAAGTAAAGTTACCGATGAACGAAGACGAAGGAGGGGATGCCTTCCGGGGCATCCCCAAGCTTAGGCTCTTGGTTGTCCTTGAATATTACCTTGGGGTGCCTTGGGAATCCCCAAGCTTAGGCTCTTACCACTCCTTGTTCCATAGTCCATCGAATCCTTACCCAAAACCTGAAAACTTCACAACACAAAACTTAAAGTAGAAAACTCGTAAGCTCCGTTAGTATAAGAAAATAAATCACCACTTCAAGGTACTGTAATGAACTCATTCTTTATTTATATTGGTGTTAAACCTACTGTATTCCAACTTCTCTATGGTTTATAAACTATTTTACTAGCCATAGATTCATCAAAATAAGCAAACAACACATCGAAAACAGAATCTGTCAAAAACAGAACAGTCTATAGTAATCTGGATCAAACGTATACTTCTGGAACTCATAAAATTCTAAAATAAATTGCTGAAACTGAGTAATTTATCTATTAATCATCTTCAAAAAGAATTAACTAAATATCACTCTCCAAATAAAAATGGCAGCAATTCTCGTGAGCGCTAAAGTTTCTGTTTTGACAGCATGATCAACAAGACTTTCCCCAAGTCTTCCCAAAGGTTCTACTCTGCACAAACACTAATTAAAAGCATAAAACAACATCTAGTAAGAGGCTAGATGAATTATTTATTTCTAAACAGGAGCAAAAATCAAGGAATAAAAAAATATAGGGTTGCCTCCCAACAAGCGCTATCGTTTAACGCCCCTAGCTAGGCACGATGATTTCAATGATGCTCATATAAAAGATAAGAATCGTAACATAAAGAGAGCATTATGAAGAATATGACTAGCACATTTAATTCTAACCCACTTCCTATGCATAGGGATTTTGTGAGCAAACAACTTATGGAAACAAGAATCAACTTGCATAGGAAGGTAAAACAAGCATAACTTCAAAACTTTACGCACATAGAGAGGAAACTTGATATTATTGCAATTCCTACAAGCATATGTTCCTCCCTCATAATAATTTTTAGTAGCATCATGAATGAATTCAACAATATAACCAGCACCTCAAGCATTCTTTTCATGATCTACAAGCATAGAATTTTTACTACTCTCCACATAAGCAAATTTCTTCTCAGTCAGAATAGTGGGAGTATCATAAGAGACTTGAATACTATAAATTGTTTCCACATTAAAAGAGTAATGTTCAGAGAAAGGGTACTCATAATCATGACAAGTTTTATAAATATAATCATCACTACTCTTTATAGCATAAGTTTCATTACAATAATCATCATAAGTAGCAACTTTGTTCTTATCATAACAACTTTGCATATCAAAACTTGGAAGACTAAAAATATCATCATTAATAAACATAGCATCCCCAAGCTTGGGACAAACATTAATTGCAGCAAATATATTCTCAAAAACATCATCTTCATCAAACATAGCATCCCCAAGCTTGGGCCTTTTCATATCATAAGCATAATCACTCTCATCATTAATTGTGTGAATAGCACCAATAGTATAGCAATTATCATATTCTTCCAAGCAAGTGCCAAAAAGATTTTCAAGATCATAAGAAGTATCATTATCTTCCACAATTATATTTTAATGAGGCACAGTAGTAATAGGAGCAGCACTATTTGGGAGAGATATCTTTTTACCTCTCTTCCTTTTTCTTTTCTTCTTCTTCACCACATCGTGTGTGGGTTCAATCCTCTTTTTGGAGCTCCTTATTAATGAGATTGGTTGAATAGGAGGCTCCTTCCTCGTTACCTGATTCATCATAAGAAATAATAGGAGGGTATTGGGAAGTCTCTTCCCTTTCATTAGTATTCTCTTCATCTTCTATTTGTTTTCTTTTCTTTATGTAGTTGGCAATATAAGGATTTTCAATACAATTCACCGCACAATACATATAAATTTCCTCTAGATCAAAATGAAGAACTCTATCAAGATTAAATTTTGGAATACCCTCAGTTATATGTTTCATTTCTTCATAACCAAAAAGAAGGCTAAGCTCTTTATGATGCTCAAGGGTAATCAAATTATCACAATGTTTGGACACGGCTTGATCATGAAACAAATAGCATTGGAGCTTTAAATGGCCATGTTCATTACAAAGTTCACAAGGGGCGCGAAAAATATTGAATTTTTCAGCACAATCATCAAGACTTTCTTGCAACAATTTAGTTTCTAAGTACTTATGCCTCTTGCAATATCTATCTTCCCTATTTGGTGTGTACTCGCAAACCCAGTCTACTCCACAAAAATTGACATGTTTATAGGAGGCATTTTCATCATAACTAGTGCAATAATCATTAGCATCATGGATATTCAAAGAATTCGTACTAACAACATTGCAATTATGCTCATCATTCAAATACTTAGTGCCAAACATTTTATAGATTTCTTCTTCTAGCACTTGAGCACAATTATCCTTTCCATCATACTCACGAAAGATATTAAAAAGGTGAAGCATATGAGACAAACTTAATTCCATTTTTTTGTAATTTTCTTTTATAAACTAAACTAGTGATAAAACAAGAAACTAAAAGACTCGATTGCAAGATCTAAAGATATACCTTCAAGTGCTAACCTCCCCGACAACGGCACCAAAAAAGAGCTTGATGTCTACTACACAACCTTCTTCTTGTAGGCGTTGTTGGGACTCCAAGTGCAGAGGTTTGTAGGACAGTAGCAAATTTCCCTCAAGTGGATGACCTAAGGTTTATCAATCCGTAGGAGGCGTAGGATGAAGATGGTCTCTCTCAAGCAACCCTGCAACCAAATAACAAAGAGTCTCTTGTGTCCCCAACACACCCAATACAATGGTAAATTGTATAGGTGCACTAGTTCGGCGAAGAGATGGTGAAACAAGTGGTATATGGATGGTAGATAAAGGTATTTGTAATCTGAAATTATAAAAACAGCAAGGTAACTAATGATAAAAGTGAGCGTAAACGGTATTGCAATGATAGGAAATAAGGCCTAGGGTTCATACTTTCGCTAGTGTAAGTTCCCTCAACAATATAACATAATTGGATCACATAACTATCCCTCAACATGCAACAAAGAGTCACTCCAAAGTCACTAATAGCGGAGAACGAACAAAGAGATTATGGTAGGGTACGAAACCACCTCAAAGTTATTCTTTCCAATCAATCCGTTGGGCTATTCCTATAAGTGTCACAAACAGCCCTAGAGTTTGTACTAGAATAACACCTTAAGACACACATCAACCAAAACCCTAATGTCACCTAGATACTCCAATGTCACCTCAAGTATCCGTGGGTATGATTATACGATATGCATCACACAATCTCAGATTCATCTATTCAACCAACACAAAGGACCTCAAAGAGTGCCCCAAAGTTCTACCGGAGAATCACGACGAAAATGTGTGCCAACCCCTATGCATAGGTTCATGGGAGGAACCCGCAAGTTGATCACCAAAACATACATCAAGTGAATCACGTGATATCCCATTGTCACCACAGATATCCACGACAAGACATACATCAAGTGTTCTCAAATCTTTAAAGACTCAATCCGATAAGATAACTTCAAAGGGGAAACTCAATTCATTGCAAGAGAGTAGAGGGGGGAAGAAACATCATAGGATCCAAATATAATTGCAAAGCTCGTGATACATCAAGATCATATCACCTCAAGAACACGAGAGAGAGAGAGATCAAACACATAGCTACTGGTACATACCCTCAGCCCCGAGGGAGAACTACCCCCTCCTCGTCATGGAGAGCACCGGGATGATGAAGATGGCCACCGGAGAAGGATTGCCCCTCCGGCAGAGTGCCGAAACGGGTCTAGATTGGTTTTTGGTGGCTACGGAGGCTTCTGGCGGCGGAACTCCCCATCTAATCTCTGTTCTGGAAGTTTTTAGGATACGTGGGTATATATGGGTGCAGGGAGTACGTCAGGGGAGCCACGAGGGCCCCACGAGGCAGGGGGGCGCGCCCCCACCCTCGTGGCTTCCTCGTTCCTTCCTTGACGTGGGGTCCAAGTCCATCGGGTGGCTTTTGTTCCAAAAATAACTTCTCTAGTTGATTTCCTTCCGTTTTGACTCCGTCTGATATTCCTTTTCTTCGAAACACTCAAATAGGCATAAAACAGCAAATCTGGGCTGGGCCTCCGGTTAATAGGTTAGTCCCAAAAATAATATAAAAGTGGATAATAAAGCCCAATATTGCCCAAAACAGTAGATAATATAGCATGGAGCAATCAAAAATTATAGATACATTGGAGACGTATCAATGAACCAGGGCACAATCGCAGTAGTTTTCCCGGTGCCACCTTAGCCGATAGAGCGGAACGTAAGGTAGCAAAACACGGGAGCCGGGCAAACCCAACTATTGACCAAAGACATGATTCAGAGCTGATGCATATAAGGCCAAACTCATGACGCCGAACACTCCCTAAGTTATTCGGACTTTACAACATATACTGGGATGAGTAATGCCCTCGATTATGAGCCCAGAATTTCCAGGTACTTGCATTAGTCTGACGCGACGAAATGTCAATAACGCCAGCATCCCTTTCAATTGTGTTGAGTATCCGGAGGGAGTGAAGCAACAAGAGACAGTAAAAAAGGTTTACACAGGGTCTTAATCTAAAAACAAACCTTTGAGCGGGGCCCTGCTGCACATCTGCGCTTGTATCTCCGTTGTGCCGTATTCTGGAAGGGTGTAGCACGATGATCATCTGTAAAAGACAAAAACGCAGGTGAATGCCTTCGTGCGAAAAATTGGTTATTCTTAATGAACCATTAACATGCAATCTAAATAGGGTCAAGCCGAACTGTAGCCCTTTTTACATGCGGGAAGCCCCTAGCACCACCTATGGGGATATATCCATCGATCCAATCTCAGGTTTATCTGAGCTGTTACAGCTAGTGGTGCGCTGGACTCGTCTAACCGTGTCCGCGGTCTTGACGACCGATCATTTCTTCTGGTTGGAGAGGTCGTTCAGTGATTGGCTTCTAGAGCCGCCACATATTCCTCCGTACACGAGGAACGCTCTGTGTTTCCGCTAACTATGATGATGCCACGTGGACCGGGCATCTTAAGCTTAAGATAAGCGTAATGCAGTACTGCATTAAAACGAGTGAAGGCCGTTCTTCCGAGTAGTGTGTGATGGCCGCTTCGGAATGGAGCGATGTCGAAGGTTAATTCTTCGCTTCGGAAGTTGTCGAGAGAACCGAATACAACCTCTAGTACTAGAGAGCCAGTGCAGCGGGCCTCTGGGCCTGGTATTACTCCTTTAAAGGTAGTTGTCGGTGTCAAAATCGGTGGATCTCGGGTAGGGGGTCCCGAACTGTGCGTCTAAGGCGGATGGTAACAAGAGGCAGGGGACACGATGTTTACCCAGGTTCGGGCCCTCTTGATGGAGGTAATACCCTACATCCTGCTTGATTGATAATGATGATATGAGTATTATAAGAGTTGTTCTACCACGAGATCGTAGAGGCTAAACCCTAGAAGCTAGCCTATGGTATGATTGTTGTATCTCATCTATCGACTAGCCTGGCCTCGGTTTATATAATGCACCAGAGGCCTAGGATAACAAGAGTCCTAGCCGAATACGCCGATGGGGAGGAGTCCTTGTCTTGATCACCAAGTCTTGTGGAATCTTCCATGTATGCGGCAGCTATCCGAACTGGCCCATGAGTACACGGCCATGGGGGTCCTCGGCCCAATCTAACAGATCGGGAGACGACGTGGTGAGTACCCCCTAGTCCAGGACACCGTCAGTAACCCCCTGAACCGGTGTTCAAGTTAGGGATGCTCCTCGTTTCTTCCGAACTGCTCTTCATCTTCGGTCGTCGGTCTTGAAAACTGGTTCAACAAATCTTCTCATCTTCTATCTTGAGGATTGCCGAGCTAAATCTGAAGATCTCACACGTCGGGTATCCGAGGAGCCCTTTAAGTCTTCGGCCTTTATCAATGCCTTGTTATTTTTATGCCACACCTCGAGTTTGAAGTTGTTCCCGGGCGGCAGTGTCCTCTTGCGTCCGAGCTTCAACGCTGGACTACATTCGAGGTATCTTTTGCAGCTGAGCACCAACGCCGGACCGCTTTCCGAGCTCCAACACCAGAATGTATCCGAGCTCCAACGCCGGATTATGTCCAAACTCCAACGTCGGACTGTATCCGGGATCCAACATCGGAGTATATCTGAGGTGTCATATCACCTTGGTTCAAAAAAGTTGAAGGAGTTTAGCCGAGCTTAATGCTGGAAATGCCCTCTATGGAGCTAGCCACTAGCGCCCGAGCTTCATGCCGGACTACTTCTGAGGTGGTTGAGGGAGTCCTGGATTAGTGGGTGTTCGGATAGCCGAACTATACCTTCAAGCCGGGCTCCTGGACTATGAAGATACAAGATTGAAGACTCCGTCCTGTGTCCGGAAGGGACTTTCCTTGGTGTGGAAGGCAAGCTTGGCAATATGGATGTTCAGATCTCCTACCATTGTAACCGACTCTATGTAACCCTAACCCTCTCCGGTGTCTATATAAACCGGAGGGCTTTAGTCCGTAGGACAACATACACATCAACAATCATACCATAGGCTAGCTTCTAGGGTTTAGCCTCTCTGATCTCGTGGTAGATCTACTCTTGTACTACCCATATCATCAATATTAATCAAGCAGGACGTAGGGTTTTACCTCCATCGAGAGGGCCCGAACCTGGGTAAAACTTCGTGTCCCTTGCCTCCTGTTACCATCCGGCCTAGACGCACAGTTCGGGACCCCCTACCCGAGATCCGCCGGTTTTGACACCGACATTGGTGCTTTCATTAAGAGTTCCTCTGTGCCGTCGCAGTCAGGCCCGATGGCTCCTACGATCATCAATGGTGATGCAGTCCAGGGTGAGACCTTCCTCCCCGGACAGATCTTCGTCTTTGGCGGCTTCGCACTGCGGGCCAATTCACTTGGCCATCTAGAGCAGATCGAAAGCTACGCCCTTGGCCGTCAGGTCAGATTCGGAAATTTAAACTACACGGCTGACATCCCCGGGGACTTGATCTTCGACGGACTCGAACCACCGCCGAGCGCGCCGCACTGTCACGACGAGCATGATCTAGCTCTGCCGCCGAACAGTGCCCTGGAGGCCGCACCCGCATCAGCTCCGACCCTTAGTTCGGAGCCAACCGCGCCAATCGAGGATGGGCGGTTGGACGCCACCTCGGGGGCTGTGATCCCAACGGTGGTTGAGCCAAACACCAGCCCCGTACTCTGCGAGAGTCGTGACTCCACGGAGCCGGATTCTTCTCCGAACTCCGAACCCTCCGCGCCCCTGTCGATCGAATCCAATTGGGCGCCGATCATGGAGTTCACGGCCGCGGATGTCTTTCAGCACTCACCTTTCGGCGATATCCTGAAGTCACTGAAGTCTCTCTCTTTATCAGGAGAGCCCTGGCCGGACTACGGTCAGCAAGGTTGGGGTACGGACGATGAAGAAATTCAAAACCCACCCACCACCCACTTTGTAGCCACTGTCGACGACTTAACCGACATGCTCGACTTCGACTCCGAAGACATCGACGGTATGGACGCCGATGAAGGAGATGATGAAGAACCAGCGCCTACTAGGCCCTGGAAAGCCACCTCGTCATATGACATATACATGGTGGACACCCCCAAAGAGGGAGAGGGCGACGGAACAGCGGAGGATGACCCCTCCAAGAAACAGCCCAAGCGCCAGCGTCAGCGGCGCCACTCAAAATCCCGCCAACACAAAAACGGCGATTCCAGCACGGGAGATAATAATACTCCGGAGAGTGCCGAAGAAAACCCCCTCCAGCAAGGTTTAGCACAGGAGGATGGAGAAACCAGCCCTCATGAGAGAGCGGCAGACAGAGAGGTCGAGGACGATAATTATATGCCTCCCTCCGAAGACGAGGCAAGCCTCGACGATGACGAATTCGTCGTGCCAGAGGATCCCGTCAAGCAAAAGCGTTTCCAAGGCAGGCTTATGGCCACGGCAAGAAGCCTCAAGAAAAAACAACAACAGCTCCGAGCTGATCAAGATTTGCTGGTTGACAGATGGACCGAAGTCCTTGCGGCCGAAGAGCATAAACTCGAACGCCCCTCCAAGAGTTACCCGAAGCGCAGGTTTCTACCCCAATTAGAGGAGGAAGCACTTGATGCGGCCGAACGGCCACCTCGTGGCCGCGACAGAGAGGCCTCCCGGCCCTCCACTCAAGCCGCACCCCGTACCAAGGCACGGGAATATGCACCGGACTTATGAGACATGCTGGAGGAGAAGGCAAGGCAAACACGATCGATCTACGGATCGCGTGGGCACCCCACGGCTCGAGACGGTAACCGTCACGCCGGCCACAAATTCGGCAGGGCCGAACACAGTAGACAAAACTCATTGGAGCTACGTCATGATATCGCCCAGTACAGAGGCGCCGCACACCCACTGTGCTTTACAGACGAAATAATGGATCATCAAATCCCCGAGGGTTTCAAACCCGTAAACATCGAATCATATGATGGCACAACAGACCCTGCAGTATGGATCGAGGATTATCTCCTTCATATCCACATGGCCCGCGGCGACGATTTTCACGCCATCAAATACCTCCCACTCAAGCTTAAAGGACCAGCTCGGCATTGGCTCAACAGCTTGCCAACAGGATCAATCAGTTGTTGGGAGGACCTGGAAGCCGCATTCCTCGACAATTTCCAGGGCACTTATGTGCGACCCCCAGACGCCGATGACCTAAGTCACGTAATTCAGCAGCCAGAGGAATCGGCCAGGCAATTCTGGACATGGTTCCTAACAAAGAAAAATCAAATAGTCGATTGTCCGGACGCTGAGGCCCTAGCAGCCTTCAAGCACAATATCCATGACGAGTGGCTGGCCCGGCACCTTGGACAGGAAAAGCCGAAATCTATGGCAGCACTCACGACACTCATGACCCGCTTTTGCGCGGGAGAAGACAGCTGGCTTGCTCGCAGCAACAATATGACCAAGAACCCTGGTAGTTCGGACACCAGGGACATTAGTGGCAGGTCGCGTCGCAACAAGCAGAAGCGCCGCATTAACGGCGACAATGCTGAGGATACGGTAGTTAATGCCGGATTCAGAGGCTCTAAATCCGGTCAGCGGAAAAAGCCATTCAAAAGGAATCCTAGGGGCCCGTCCAGCTTGGACCGAATACTCGACCGCTTGTGCCAAATACATGGCACCCCCGAAAAGCTGGCCAATCACACAAACAGGGATTGTTGGGTGTTCAAGCAGGCAGGCAAGTTAAGCGCCGACAATGAAGACAAGGGGCTGCATAGCGATGACGACGAGGAGCCCCGGCCGCCAAACAACAATGGACAGAAGGGTTTTCCCCCACAAGTGCGGACGGTGAACATGATATACGCCACCCACGTCCCAAAAAGGGAGCGGAAGCGCGCGTTAAGGGACGTATACGCGGTAGGGCCAGTCGCCCCAAAGTTCAACCCATGGTCCTCCTGCCCGATCACCTTTGATCGAAGAGACCTTCCCACTAGCATCCGTCATGGCGGATTTGCCGCATTGGTTCTAGACCCAATTATTGACGGATTTCATCTCACTAGAGTCCTCATGGACGGCGGCAGCAGCCTGAACCTGCTTTACCAGGATACAGTGCGAAAAATGGGCATCGATCCCTCGAGGATTAAGCCCACCAAAACGACCTTTAAAGGCGTAATACCGGGTGTAGAGGCCAACTGTACAGGCTCAGTCACACTTGAAGTGGTCTTCGGATCCCCGGATAATTTCCGAAGCGAGGAATTGGTCTTCGACATAGTCCCATTCCGCAGTGGCTATCATGCACTGCTCGGACGAACCGCATTCGCCAAATTCAATGCGGTACCGCACTACGCATACCTCAAACTCAAGATGCCAGGCCCTCGTGGAGTAATTACGGTCAATGGAAACACCGAACGCTCCCTCCGAACGGAGGAGCACACGGCGGCCCTTGCAGCGGAAGTACAAAGCAGCCTCTCCAGGCAGTTCTCCAGTCCGGCCATTAAACGCCCGAACACCGCCAAGCGCGCCTGGAGTAACCTACAACAAGACCGCCTGGCACGTTCCGAGCAGGCGTAGCAATGCGGCCCCAACCCAACCCTAGCAAAAAGGCGACGCCAGTACTTCGCGTACATAATTACGCTCTAGAAATACCATGGGCATAGGGGGAGGGGCACCATCACGGCACGCCCAAAACACGGCTTAAACCGCACCAGGGGCTGCCAATTTTTTACTTTTCTCTTACTTCCAGGACTCTACTCTTTGGAAGGCCTGTTCGGCAGTTCAATTGCCGCACAATCGATGCAAGAACCAGGGAAGCAGACAAGCCATGCCGCATTACGGAAATCCCAGGTGGTCTCTATCACGAGCAGTATACCTGTTTCGCATACTATTCCGCAGCTTGCCCCTGGAGCAGACATGTTAAATAGTCCAACTTTTCGTTTATCGCATTACTTGTATCGTTCTGCTTGGATCGCAGCTATTTTTCATAAACAATGCATAGCTTTTGTCTATTTTTGCACTATCTTTTTATAAATAAATGTTCCTTAACGACATGTTGCACCCGTACAACTTGGTACGGCCAAAATACGCCAGGGGCTTTTAGCACCCCTCAATATGGTGTGAGAAGTCCGAACACTTTCACAAGTGCGGCACCCCGAACTTATAGCATTATATGCATCGGCTCCGAATCATGTCTTGGGTCAATAGTTGGGTTTGCCCGGCTCCTATGTTTTGGTGCCTTACGTTCCGCTATATCGGCTAAGGTAGCACTAGGAGAACCACTGCGATTGTGCCCCAGTTGAGCTGGGCCGAGCACCTCAGTGGAGAAAGCTAAAACTGACTGTCATGATGAAGCAAGAGCTGGTCGCTGTTCGAGAGGTTTTTTCGAGTCCCTAAAGACTTATGCCGCTTAGGGCGACGAGTCGGCTCTGTCCGGCCAAGGCGTGGATAGCGCCCCGAACTCGGTCTTCCGAATACTAGGGCTTCGCCGAAATTTAAAATTATAGAATTCTATGGCTAAGTGAGAGTGTTCACGCATTATAGTCCGATTGCCTCGTTCGTCGGGCTAAGCGCCTCCCTCGACGGACCCAAACATGGGAAAAAGAGCGCCCAAATTTATCCCCGAACACCCCAACACTAGTGGCAAGGGGGCAGAAGCCGACGACTCGCCATCTCTCAGTATTCATAAACAGCCGCACAGAAGGTAATATTTTAAATTCAAGCAGCATTGCTCAGTGCATATGAACAAGTTTTCAGCGCACAGGACACAAACGAGCGAGTTTTAATCAAAAATTACATCCCTAGTACATTCATCTGCCACAAGGCGGGCACCCTTCAGAACATCCTTATAGTAATTTTTGGGCTTGCGATGCTCCTTCCCCGCTGGTGGCCGTCCTTCACAAGCTTCTCCGCATCCAGCCTGCCCTAGTGCACCTTAGCACGGGCAAAGGCCCTACGGGCACCTTCAATACAGACGGAGCGCTTGATGACTTTGAGCCTTGGACAGGCCTCCACCAGCCGCCGCACCAGCCCGAAATAGCTCCCAGGCAGAGCCTCTCCAGGCCACAGCCGAACTAGGAGGCCCTTCATGGCCTGTTCGGCCACCTTGTGGAGCTCGACCAGTTGCTTCAGCTGGTCGCTCAGGGGCACGGGGTGTCCGGCCTCAGTATACTGAGACCAGAACACCTTCTCCGTCGAGCTGCCCTCCTCGGCTCGATAGAATGCGGCGGCATCGGATACACTCCGGGGAAGATCTGCAAATGCCCCTGGAGAGCTCCGGATTCGGGTAAGTATCAAGTAACTCACGTTTATGTGTTTACTTTGCATAAAGAATGCCTTACCCGTCGCTATTTTCTTCACCTCATCCAACTCCTGGAGGGTCTTCTGGGATTCGGCCTTGGCAGACTTGGCATTTTCAATAGCCGCCGCGAGCTCGGATGCTCGCGTATTCAAGTCAAGCTCCAAACTCTCATGTTTCTTCATGAGAACCTGGAGCTCTTGCCGCACCTTGCCAACCTCGGCCTCATACCTCTCCCGCTCGGTGCACTCCGCGGCCGCACTCTTCTCGGCCTCGAGCAGCGCTTGCTTAAGGGTCGCCACCTCAGATGTGGCCCCTACAATAGCCATGTTAATCCTGTCATTTCTTGCAATTGCACCTTTTTTATACATATTTAACCAAGGTATTTCTTACCTTCTTTCTCCTCGAGCTGCTTCTTGGCACGCCCGAGCTCTTGCTCGGACTTCTCGAGGCTCTGCTTCAGCGTGTCCACTTCCGCAGTGAGTACGGCGGACGCCAGTAGAGAAGCCTGCACACGCATATTGACTCCTTTTGTTAGACTCCTGCGAATTTTTTGATCCTCTATTCGGCTTTTCTTCCCGAACGCCCAACAGAGCATCAGGGGCTACTGTCTATGCGATAATATTATTTACACATTATTTACTTACCTCAAAGCCTGTTAAAAGGCTAGTACAAGCTTCAGTCAGTCCGCTCTTGGCGGACTGAACCTTCTGGACCACCGCACTCATAATAGTGCGGTGCTCCTCGTCGATGGAAGCGCCTTGGAGCGCCTCCAACATATTGTCCGGCGCCTCCGGATGGACGGGGGTCGCCGGCACGGTGGACTTGCTCCTCTTGGAAGGAGGTCCCCCGCCGGACTCCGGAACCCTTGAGGGTTCCGGAGCTGTGTCCGGCCTAAAGCCGGACTTGGAGCCCTGGGGGGTTTCATCCCCTTTACTCCTGGAGTCTAGGAGGTCGCCTTGCGGCGCCTCCGGGACCACCTCTTCCCTGCTTGGAACCTGTTGGGACAACACCTTGGTGTCGTCCATAGGGCGGGGGGAGGAAGCCGTCGGAAGCGAGTTCACCTCTGACGAGTCGAGTGAGCCGCTCGACAACGCGTCGAGCTGGTCTTTGGGTGGGCTGCATAAGCATATTCGACATAAGGGAAAGCTGTGCAATAAGCGAATACTATGGATTACACCGGTATCTGGATACTTACGATTTTGCCAGGGGCTTGGCCCTGGGCTGCCACTCCTCTTCACCATCGCCGGCGTCGTTGGAGTAGTCCGGAGGAAGGGTTTTCCCCTTCTTGGACCCTCCGGCCTCCTCAGAGAGGGTGGCCTTCCTTTTCTTCTCTCCCCCCGCTGGAGGGGGAGAGGTCTCTTCTTCTTCCTCCTCGTCTTCACGAGAGGAAGGCGCTTCGGGACCGTCGGATGACGAATCTAACACCTCCTGGCGCCGGCACTCTTTCGAGTCCCCGTGGCCCTTTTCGTGGCCTTCTTCTCCGACACTACATAGGGTGCCGAAACCAGTAGCTTCGCCAAGCGAGCATCCGCTGGGCCTTCGGGCAAAGGGGCCGGACAGTTGATCTGTCCGGACGTCACCTCCCAATCCTATCAAAGATAAGGGAACTCAGATCCCGCATAGAGTCAAACTATGAAAAACTGATACCCTGTAAAAGGACAAAGACAGCTTACCGCATGAGCGTGATGCTAAGTACTGAATCCGCGATCCCTGGCAGCAGATGCGGGAGCCTCGGCGCCCTTTAAAAGCATCCTCCAGGCATCTTCGTACATTGTGTCGAAGAGCCTGTTTAGAGTTTGATGCTGCGCCGGGTCGAACTCCCACAGGTTGAAGGCCTGTCGTTGACACGGGAGGATCAGGCGGATGAGCATAACCTGGACTACGTTGACAAGCTTGAGCTTCTTGTCCACCAGGGTTTGGATGCATGTTTGGAGTCCCGTCAGCTCTCCTTTTTTACCCGAAGACAGGCCTGTCTCCTTCCAGGAGGTGAGCCGCATAGGGGGGCCGGATTGAAACTTAGGGGGTGCGACCCATTCGGCGTCGTGCGGCTCGGTGACGTAAAACCACCCTGATTGCCACCCCTTCAGGGTCTCCACAAAGGAGCCCTCGAGCCACAGGACGTTGGCCATCTTGCCAACCATGGCACCGCCGCACTCCGCCTGGCTGCCGCGCACCACCTTTGGCTTGACATTGAAAGTCTTAAGCCATTGGCCGATATGGGGGCGGATGCAGAGGAATGCCTCGCACACGACGATAAACGCCGAGATGTTGAGGACGAAGTTCGGGGCCAGATCATGGAAATCCAGGCCGTAGTAGAACATGAGCCCCCGGACAAATGGATGCAGAGGGAAGCCCAATCCGCGGAGGAAATGGGGGAGGAATACCACCCTCTCATGGGGCCTAGGAGTGGGGATGAGCTGCCCCTTTTCGGGAAGCCGGTGCGCGATGTCGCTAGCCAGATATCCGGCCTTCCTCAACTTTTTGATGTGTCCCTCCGTGACGGAGGAGACCATCCACTTGCCTCCCGCTCCGGACATGACTGGAGAAGGTTGAGGTGGTAGTGCGGACTTGGGCACTGGAGCTTGAGTGCACAAGAATGGATAGGCAAAGGAGGAACAAGGCGTGGGTGAAAATGTGGATCCTTATCCCCTTATATGGGTGGACACAACTACGTGTCCCCACCAGCCTGGTAAAACTCACTTATCTCCAACCGCCGTAATCAATGGCGCGGTTGGGTTACCCACGCCCGTATTGATGAGAATCCCAGAATAAGGGGACACGATCTCTGCTTTGACAAGACGTTCCAAGGAAACCGCCTCGCATAACGCGCTGAGGGGGGATAATGAAACGACTCGGATAAAGGCTTGGCCGTGGTGTGTCACGCTATGGAATACGTCAGCAGATTAGATTTGTGTAAATATTATTCTCTTTATGGCAATATGTGGAAACTTACTTTACAGAGTCGGACACTATCTTTGTGTTTAAAATCTTCTATAAAGTACTTGGAGGAGGAACCCGCCTTGCAATGCCGAAGACAATCTGCGCGCGGACTCGTCGTCATTGAAGCCTGGTTCAGGGGCTACTGAGGGAGTCCTAGATTAGGGGGTGTTCGGATAGCTGAACTATACCTTCAAGCCGGACTCCTGGACTATGAAGATACAAGATTGAAGACTCTGTCCCGTGTCCGGAAGGGACTTTCCTTGGCGTGGAAGACAAGCTTGGCAATACGGATGTTCAGATCTCCTACCATTGTAACCGACTCTATGTAACCCTAACCCTCTCCGGTGTCTATATAAACCGGAGGGCTTTAGTCCGTAGGACAACATACACATCAACAATCATACCATAGGCTAGCTTCTAGGGTTTAGCCTCTCTGATCTCGTGGTAGATCTACTCTTGTACTACCCATATCATCAATATTAATCAAGCAGGACATAGGGTTTTACCTCCATCGAGAGGGCCCGAACCTGGGTAAAACTTCGTGTCCCTTGCCTCCTGTTACCATCCGGCCTAGATGCACAGTTCGGGACCCCCTACCAGAGATCCGTCGGTTTTTACACCGACAGTGGTGCACCACCCGAACTGTGGGCCGATTTTTTGTCAATATTTTTGATTGGTGCAATTTATTCTCTGTCGAGATATATAGTCAGTAGCCCTCAAGGTGTGTATCGGTCTAAAACCCGAGATGCACCTGAAGGATGACGTAAGACCGCTGATCCCAGTGGCCGCTGAGACTCAGGTTGATTTGCAAAATCGGCCGGAGGATCAAGTCCTAGCTTGGCAGAATACTTCGGGACACAAAAAGAGGCGTGCTCAGTCCTCGAGACTCAGGTTGGGTGCAACCGACCAACCCAAGGATCAAAATCTCGTCGGAAACTGTATTGCACTTAAAATTTTCTGCATTGAACAGGCAATGCAGTAGCCCCCGAGACACTGGTCGGGTGGCAACACCAGATCAGGGGATCGATGTGCCCCTTTTATATTTATAAATAATAAGCCCGAAGCCCAGTAGCCCCCGAGCCTTAATGCGGGCACGGGTGGCCGAATTAAGGATCGATATCCATAGTAAAATCACAAATTATGTGTAATGACTCTATGTAGCCAAGTACTTTACGTCATTAATGCTCGGATTCGCATTGTACAAAACTTTGTTGACCGACCATCGGCTTCCACCTCCTCGGCCAGTAGCCGAGGAGTGTTTGTCCTACTTTATAAAGCCTCTATGAGGGCAAAGATTTACGACAAACAAGGCAATCTGGCCATACGGTTCTATAAACAAAGGTACGCAGAGAGATATGTTATATTACTGTTTAACATACGAAATGTCTTCCAAAGAAAATAGTCCCGCTGTCAGTTCCTTTCTTTGGGTTGTCATGCTAAGCATGATCATGAAACCTCAGCTCTAATGTAAGAGCAAAATATCGAGAATTTAGTTTGGGAGGCCAGTTAATAGCCCTGGGTAGTGTTTGGCGACAGTCGAGGTCAAGCCGTAAACACTTCGGCCATTGTTATGAATGGCCCGTCATTTAACACCATCATCGGATCACTGACCAGTTTGCGCTTATTGTGGCAGTCAGTTTTCGGCTTTCTCCACTGAGGTGCTTAACCATGTGAGCTGGAAGCACAATCGCAGTGGTTCTCCCTTTGCACACCTAGCCGAACAAAGTGGAGCGTAGGAGGCAAGCGCAGGAGCCAGGCAACCCAACTATTGACCGAAGACACAATTCGAAACCAATGCATATATAGTGAGATCCAAGAATGTTTTTGCCGAATCTATGAAGGTGTCCGGCATTGCACTGTGAGACTTGTGCTGGAAACACACAAATAGTTTAAAAGTGCCAAAAGCTTGGAAAACCAAAAAACGTCAGTAAAAACATGACGTCCGAACAAGATCAAGTGTTCGGTGCCAATCCGAAAATTGGTCTTAGAAAAAAAGAGTGCTTCTGTTGTGCTTTAACATGACACATCCTATCTCAAGACTCCAAGCGGGTCAGCCTATGGCTTCAACCTCCTATCCCAAAGGCGGAGTACTTCTCATTAGGCCAGTTTAGCAAACTAAACTCTAGCGGCTTTGAGAGAGAAATTAGGCTCCCCAGCTAGTGACCACACGCTCGTGTCGAAAAAAGGAGTGATGAATAATAATAGTAATAAAAACTTTGCAACAACTAAGAAGAAGAACACTTATTATTAAACGGCTCATATAAATTTAAGAGCCCCCAAGTGACTTGGCTAAAAGAATTTTATGTATAATGATTGTATGTACCGAAGTACTAATATCATATCTTTGTTCACCCGAACTTTAAACACGTCTTAACCGACCGTTGGCTTCTTCCTCTTCGGTCAAGGACCGAAAAGTGTTATGTACTCCACCTGTCGAGAATATCGACAGTGTTTCCGATAACCAGGCAACCGGGCCATAAGGCTATAACAGACAAAGCGCGCTCAGGGAACTTATGCTATATTACAGACGAAGTGTAAGAAGCATCTTCGAAGAAAATAGTACCCCCACCGATACCTTTCTTCGGTGCTCATTATTACTATGAGACTTGTGCAATAAATTTTTTGTACTCATGAGTTTCGTTGTGTGCCGACCATGATTGAAAACAATAAGAGCGCTAGCTTTCGGCTTCACCCAGTCTGAGGTCAGAGCTTGGAGGACCCGGTCGTGACAATCGCAGAGGTGCTCCCTTTACTCCCTAGCCGAACAATCGGGAATGTAGGGGTAAGCACAGGAGCCAGGCAACCCAGCTTGCAAATCGCTTAAGTCAATATGGTGCATATTGTGGCGTAATACACGAACAAGGAACGAAGTCGTACAAGTATAATCATATGCAAGAGGAAAAGCTTCATAAAGGAAGCCCCCAAATAAATGGGGTATTTGAATTTGTGCGTCACAAACAAAGTTTGGACAAGGAATTTTTTTACAAGCAACTTTTTTCCAAAAACGTATAATGCTTGGTCGAACCGAACACAAGTTAAAAATTTAAAACTTGGAGCATGAAGGCAACTTAGCTGGTTAATGTGTTCGGTATTGACGACGTGGTCCGAGCTTGATGTGGGACAAGGTTCCATCACCCAAGCCGGTCCCGAGGTGGCGGAGCAAAGAGCTCGGCACTCTGAAGTGGTGACATAGCACGATCAATGCAGGCCGACAGAGTGATGCCGAAGTCCCCGGCATGGGGTAATGAAGTGTTGACGAAGCCCCCCGTCCAGCCGAGGTGACGCCAAAGGATATAGTCCGGCTGGATCATTTTCCTGTGCACAAAAAATAGTGCAAAGCGGAGATAATAGTAATAATAATAATAAAAAATCGTTGCATAATAAATAATTTATGCAAAGAGAGTAATAAAAGAAATATGGCCTGGCGCCGAAGTCAATGTCGATGTAGGGCGATAGCATGATGCGGTAAGGCGTGGCAAAGCCTGAATTCACAGGTCAGTCTGAGTTCCGGATGCGGCGTTCGCCGGACTTTGTACAGAAACTGACCGAACCACCATGTGATCGTCGTTAATGCGGCCACCATTTGATAGACCTGTGTACATATGATGGACAAACCGGAGTAATAATTCCTTGGGAAAAATGAACCCAAACAAGCAAAAAATACTAGGATTAATAGCACCTGGTTTATTTGTTGTAGCAATCCGAAGAAAGGTGATTCCCAAAATTGGGACTCGATCCACACATCCATTGCCTGATGGGCGATAAAGCTACGGCACGATGATGCTGGCAAAGGTTGGCTCGCCGAGGCAAAGCCCTCGGTCCAGCTAACGTGACGGAGCTGGTCGGCTAGTGACGCCGAAGTCTCCGGAGTATAGGTTGATGAAGAGATGGCGAAGCCCCCGGTCGAGCCGCGATGTCGAAGCCTCGATGTCAGCCGATGAGTCGAAGTAGGTCGGCGTGATGGACACCGGCTTGAAGGAGCAATAGTGCGGCCCTGCCGATGCAGGTCGTCACGTGGTCAATGCCGGCTTGATGAAGTGACCATGTGGTGATGCTGGTGTGCCCGCTCCGTGTAATCCGTGGGGCGTCGATGTTGGTGATGATTTATCCTTTGCGACGCTGAACTCTTGTTCGGCTTTCCGAGATGATGATCCAAAGAAGTTGAGCTCGGCTCAACAAAGTGACGACGTGTCTAGCGCAGGTCGGCAACTGTGGAGCAATATTGCTGACTGGTTTGACACCAGCGTGATGGCGAAGATTACCTCAGAAGAGGATTAAATTTTAATGGACGCGTGTTAAAAACAACGCACAATACCTTAGAAAAAATTCCTTTTAAAAAGGTTGTCAAATATCACGTTCATAAAGAAACATGAATTCGGGTCGGATCCGTATTCGGGCAGGAAACAGATCTGAAAAGTGATGCACTAATCGGAAGGTTCCCGGAGTTTGGACGGTCGGATCGAGCTGAAATTTTGAGGGGTGGTAGATATTAGAATTACGCCGCAGATGAACGGTTGGATCTTCCAAAGGACTTCCGAGCTGGGCTCTGGAGACCACGCCCTAAACTCATACAGATTCCCGTCTGGATTTGACAGGGCTCCGGTATATCATAGATTGTTAGAGATTCCTCCATCGGAACTCGACAAATTTTTCCAGAGTTGTTGTAGACTCAATTCCGCACAATTCCACCAAAGCGATCGTTAAAGTGACACTCGAGGAGGCGGTGGCGGAGGATACGCGTTCGCTGTCCGGAAAAACAGCACGGTCGCCCGAGGGCAATGTTGACGTTGAGCCCCCGAGCTCCATGGACGATTCCTCCATGATCTTGATAGAGATCGGAGTTGGTGTTGATGAAGGCCCTCGTCCGAACATGATGATCGGAGGCAGGGCACAGTCCTCAGTCAAGCCAAGGTGACCAATCGAGCCGGTGACGAATATGTCGACGTCACAGTTAATCTGCAGACGAGCCATCGATCCTTTTGCCGATCACATAGTGGAACTCTCAATGAAAGCTCCAATGTCGGTGTCAAAACCGGCGGATCTCGGGTAGGGGGTCCCAAACTGTGCGTCTAAGGCGGATGGTAACAGGAGGCAGGGGACACGATGTTTACCCAGGTTCGGGCCCTCTTGATGGAGGTAATACCCTACGTCCTGCTTGATTGATAATGATGATATGAGTATTACAAGAGTTGATCTACCACGGGATCGTAGAGGCTAAACCCTAGAAGCTAGCCTATGGTATGATTGTTGTATCTCATCTATCGACTAGCCTGGCCTCGGTTTATATAATGCACCAAAGGCCTAGGATAACAAGAGTCCTAGCCGAATACGCCGGTGGGGAGGAGTCCTTGTCTTGATCACCAAGTCTTGTTGAATCTTCCATGTATGCGGCAGTGATAACCCACAAGTGTAGAAGATCGCAACAGCTTTCGAGGGTAGAGTATTCAACCCAAATTTATTGATTCGACACAAGGGGAGCCAAAGAATATTCTCAAGTATTAGCAGCTGATTTGTCAATTCAACCACACCTGGAAACTTAGTATCTGCAGCAAAGTGTTTAGTAGCAAAGTAATATGGTAGTGGTGGTAGCAGCAACAAAAGTAAAGACAGCAAAAGTAATGTTTTTGGTATTTTGTAGTGATTGTAACAGTAGCAGCGGGAAAGTAAATAAGCGAGAACTAGTATATGGAAAACTCGTAGGCACCGGATCAGTGATGGATAATTATGCCGGATGCGGTTCATCATGTAATAGTCATAACATAGGGCGACACAGAACTAGCTCCAATTCATCAATATAATGTAGGCATGTATTCTGTATATAGTCATACGTGCTTATGGAAAAGAACTTGCATGACATCTTTTGTCCTACCCTCCCATGGTAGCGGGGTCCTATTGGAAACTAAGGGATATTAAGGCCTCCTTTTAATAGAGAACCGGAACAAAGCATTAGCACATAGTGAATACATGAACTCCTCAAACTATGGTCATCACCGGGAGTGGTCCCGATTATTGTCATTTCGGGGTCGCCGGATCATAACACATAGTAGGTGACTATAGACTTGCAAGATAGGATCAAGAACTCACATATATTCATAAAAACATAATAGGTTCAGATCTGAAATCATGGCACTCGGGCCCTAATGACAAGCATTAAGCATAGCAAAGTCATAGCAACATCAATCTCAGAACATAGTGGATACTAGGGATCAAATCCTAACAAACTAACTCGATGACATGATAAATCTCATCCAACCCATCACCGTCCAGCAAGCCTATGATGTAATTACTCACGCACGGCGGTGAGCATCATGAAATTGGTGATGGAGGATGGTTGATGATGACGACGTCGACGAATCCCCCTCTCCGGAGCCCCGAACGGACTTCAGATCAGCCCTCCCGAGAGGTTTTAGGGCTTGGCAGCGGCTCCGTATCGTAAAACGCGATGATTTCTTCTCTCTGATTTTTCTCTCTTCGAAAGCAAATATATAGAGTTGGAGTTGGCGTCGGAGGGCATCCAGGGGGCCCACAAGGTAGGGGGCGCGCCCTAGGGGGGGGCCACTCTCGTGAGAAGGGTGTGGGCCCCCTGGTCTTCATCTTTGGCGAGGATTTTTTATTATTTTTTCTAAGATGTTCCGTGGAGTTTTAGGTCATTGCGAGAAATATTTGTTTTCTGCACATAAAACAACATCATGGCAATTCTGCTGAAAACAGCGTCAGTCCGGGTTAGTTCCATTCAAATAATACAAGTTAGAGTCCAAAACAAGGGAAAAAGTGTTTGGAAAAGTAGATACGACGGAGACGTATCAACTCCCCCAAGCTTAAACCCTTGCTTGTCCTCAAGCAATTCAGTTGACAAACTAAAAGAAAGAAAGAAAAACTTTTACAAACTCTGTTTGCTCTTGTTGTTGTAACTATGTCAAGCCATCATTCAAGTTTTCAGCATAGATCATAACTAACCACATTTGTAGTAATTCTCAGGTCTCATAATTACTCATATCAATAGCATAATCAACTAGCAAGCCATAATAAAAAATCTCGGATGACAACACTTTATCAAAACAATCATAATATGATATAACAAGATGGTATCTCGCTATCCCTTTCTGAGACCGCAAAACATAAATGTAGAGCACCTTTAAAGATCAAGGACTGACTAGACATTGTAATTCATGATAAAAGAGATCCAATCATAGTCATACCCAATATAAATTAACAGTGATGAATGCAAATGATGGCTGTGCTCTCCAGCTAGTGATTTTTAATAAGAGGGTGATGACTCAACATAAATGTAAATGAATAGGCCCTTCGCAGAGGGAAGCAGGGATTTGTAGAGGTGCCAGAGCTCGATTTTGAAATAGAGATAAATTGTATTTTGAGCGGTATACTTTCATTGTAAACGTAACAACTAAGAAATGGCGATATCTTCCATGCTAAACACATTATAGGCGGTTCCCAAACAGAATGGTAAAGTTTATACTCCCCCTCCACCAACAAGCATCAATCCATGGCTTGCTCGAAACAACGAGTGCCTCCAACATACATCAGGTCCCAGGGGGAGTTTTGTTTGCAATTAATTTTGATTTAGTTTGCATAAAGCATGGGAGTAGGCATCCCAGTGACCAGCCATTTTCTCGTGAGTGAGGAGCGGAGTCCACTCCTCTTGAGAATAACCCGCCTAACACGGAAGATAAGGACAACCTTGGTTGATACATGAGCTATTCGAGCATACAAAACAGAATGATTATTTGAAGGTTTAGAGTTTGGCACATACAAATTTACTTGGAACGGCAAGTAGATACCGCATATAGGTAGGTATAGTGGACTCATCTGGAATAACTTTGGGGTTTAAGGGATTGGATGCACAAGCAGTATTCCTGCTTAGTACAAGTGAAGGCTACCAAAAGACTGGGAAGCGACCAACTAGAGAGCGACAAAAGCCATGTACATGCATTAAAATTAATAAATATTGGATGCAAGCATGAGTAGGATATAATCCACCATGAACATAAATATCGTGAAGGCTATGTTGATTTTGTTTCAACTACATGCGTGAACATGTGCCAAGTCAAGTCACTTAAATCATTCAAAGGAGGATACCACCCCATCATACCACATCATAATCATCTCAATAGCATGTTGGCACACAAGGTAAATCATTATAACTCATAGCTAATTAAGCATGGCACAAGCGACTATGATCTCTAATTGTCATTGCAAACATGTTTATTCATAATAAGCTGAATCAAGAACGAGGGACTCATCATATTTACAAAAACAAAAGACGTCGAGTTCATACTAGCTTTTCTCATCTCAGTCAGTCCATCATATATCATCATAATTACCTTTCACTTGCACGACCGAACGGTGTGAATAATAATAAGAGTGTACGTGCATTGGACTAAGCTGGAATCTGCGATCATTCAATAAACAGGAGAAGACAAGGCAATATGGGCTCTGGGTTAAATCAACAATAATGCATGTAAGAGCCACTTCAACAATTTAATTATGGTCAGAAAAGAAATAAAACTATTTACACGGGAAAGCTCCCAACAAGCAAAAGAAGAACGGGAAATATTTTTGGGTTTTCTTTTTAATTATTACTACTACAGCAGAAAATTAGACTACTACTAATTTTTTTGGTTTTTCTTAAGGTTTAACAAACACACAAGAAGAAAGTAGGAAAAAGAAAATAAACTAGCATGGATATTACAGTGAAAAAGTATGAGCACCGACATCTAGCAATGAGTGTGTGTGAACATAAATGTAATGTCGGTGAGAAATACGTACTCCCCCAAGCTTAGGTTTTGGCCTAAGTTGGTCTATGGCCACGGCTGGCCTGGTGGATATCCATAATAATAGTTGTTGGGGTCGTACTGTGATGAGGAAGAAGAAGGCTCCGATTGCCACTGGCTGGCAATCATCTACGGATCCCACTGATAGTTAGACTATCGTGAAGGATCAAATTGTGGTTCCAGTTCTGGCTCCTCGGCTGGTGCAGGGCTCCGGTAGGCGTGAAGAGCCGTCAACGAAACAAGGTACGTGCCTACAGTCAAATCAAACAAAGAAGGAGCAGGCAGGATAATAGTCTCAGGATGATGTTTGTTAAAGAACAATTGATATTTAAGCTCTCCTGCCCTATTCTTAACAATAAAATCATGTGCCATCATACTTTTATGATCTAGATAAACACGGGGCAGCACCTTTTCTTCCTTCTCAGTATGCCTAATAGGTATGTTAAAATGTGCAGCTAGGCGTGTAGCATAGATGCCTCCAAAGATGGGACCCTTAGTACGGTTCATACTTAACCGTCTAGCAATAATACCGCCCATACTAAAAGTGTTATCACTGTATAAACCATGGTGCAGAATAATTATATCAGGGATACTAAGGTTTCCACAGTTTCCGCGTCCAATTAAACAATGACTAGCTAATAATGCAAAGTAACGTAAAACAGGAAAATGTATGCTAGTGATTCGTGCATCGGAAACCTTTCTAGTTTCTCCTACAGTGATAGTATCAATAAACCCAGCCACATCATCATGATGTGGTTCTTCTGTCTTGCCCTCAAAAGGGACTAAACAAATCCGACAGAAATCATAAAGTGACATCTCCTTATGCTCATCATATAAATGAAACTCCACCATAGGTGGTGAGTTCCTAGAATGAAAATGAAAGTTTTGCACAAAAGTATTTGTGAGTAAGAGATATTGATCGCATTGGTCGTGGAGGAAAGCAGTGAGGCCTGCATTGTGAGCCAATTCATGAAAATCTTCATAGATACCGGCTGCTCTCAAGAAATCATCAGAAGGCCATTCACACGCCCGAATCTCCATGGTGCGCGGCAAATTATACTTAGGCTTCGGTGCCTTTTCCTTTGAGCTTTGGCTTGATGAGCACCTCAAAAATCTCCTCATTATTTTTCTGAAATAATCTGAAATTTTTAGTAACTTCAAACAAAAGTGAACCAACTTCAATAATATTGATAGCAACTACTCCTACAAGTGCCTAGAGCCTATATCAAGCATTAGAACTACTTGGAACCATATAAATTTGACATGCAAGCTCAAGAACATGGTCACCTATGCAGCACAAATTTGCAAAGGGTAAAGCACTATAACATAAACTAATTGGACCAATGGAGGAGTCACATACCAAGGAACAATCTCCCCAAGCAGTTTTGCGAGAGGTGCTTTGAACAAGGAGATCGAAAATCAAAGCAAAAGTGGCTGGAACTCGTGCTTGAGTTGGTTTTTCGGGTTTGTGTGAGATAGAGGTAGAAGATGGGTGCTGGGATAAGTGGAGGAGGGCCACCGTGGGCCCACGAGGCAGGGGGCGCGCCCTAGGGGGGCGCCCACCACCCTCGTGGCCAGGTGGCAGCTCCTCCCGCAGTAATTTTTGCACAGTAAATCCTCAAATATTCCCGAAAAATCATATTAAATTGGCATGGCATTCTGAGGACTTTTATTTTCGGGATATTTTTATATTGCACGGATAAGTCAGGAAACAGACAGAAAAATACTATTTTTACTTTATTTCTACTAATTAACAGAAAGTATAGAGAGGGTACAGAAGTTTGTGCTTCAAGTTTCATCCATCTCATGCTCATCAAAAAGAATCCACTAACAAGGTTGATCAAGTCTTGTTAACAAACTCATTCCGATAATCATGAAACCGGAGAAATTTCGAATAACACTAAGTTACCTCAACGGGGATATGCACATCCCCTATAATAAGTATATCATATTTCTTTTTGACAGTAGGAAGAGGAAATTCAAAACCTCCAAATAGAGTTGATACTATGAACTTGAGGTTGTTTCCTCGGAAAGTGTACCGTATGCTCATTACCATTAACATGAAAAGTGACATTGCCTTTGTTGCAATCAATAACAGCCCCTGCAGTATTAAGAAAAGGTCTTCCAAGAATAATAGACATACTATCATCCTCAGGAATATCAAGAATAACAAAGTCCGTTAAAATAGTAACGTTTGCAACCACAACAGGCACATCCTCACAAATACCGACAGGTATAGCAGTTGATTTATCAGCCATTTGCAAAGATATTTCGGTAGATGTCAGCTTATTCAAGTCAAGTCTATGATATAAAGAGAGAGGCATAACACTAACACCGGCTCCAAGATCACATAAAGCAGTTTTAATATTATTTCTTTTAATGGAGCAAGGTATAGTAGGTACTCCGGGGTCTCCAAGTTTCTTTGGTATTCCACCCTTAAAAGTATAATTAGCAAGCATGGTGGAAATTTCAGCTTCCGGTATCTTTCTTTTATTAGTAATGATATCCTTCATATATTTAGCATAAGGATTTGTTTTGAGCACATCAGTTAATCTCATACGCAAAAAGATAGGCCTAATCATTTCAGCAAAGCGCTCAAAATCCTCTTCATCCTTTTTCTTGGATGGTTTCGGAGGAAAAGGCATGGGTTTCTGAACCCAAGGTTCCCTTTCTTTACCATGTTTCCTAGCAACAAAGTCTCTTTTATCATAACGTTGATTCTTTGATTGTGGGTTATCAAGATCAACAACAGGTTCAATTTCTACATCATTGTCATTACTAGGTTGAGCATCATCATGAACATCATCATTAATATTTTCATTAGGTTCATGTTCATTACCAGATTGTGTTTCAGCATCAGACATAGATATATCATTTGGATTATCAGGTGGTTCAGCAATAGGTTCACTAGAAGTTTGCACAGTTCTATCATTTTTCTTCTTCTTCTTTTTAGAAGAACTAGGAACATCAATATTATTTCTCTGAGAATCTTGCTCGATTCTCTTAGGGTGGCCTTCAGGATACAAAGGTTCCTGAGTCATTCTACCAGTTCTAGTAGCCACTCTAACAGCATAATCATTTTTCTTACTATTCATTTCATCAAGCACTTCTTTTTGAGCCTTAAGTACTTGTTCTACTTGAGTGGTAACCATAGAAGCATGTTTGCTAACAAGTTTAAGTTCACCTTTAATATTAGCCATATAATCACCCAAGCGTCTAATCATATAAGCATTTTCTTTTAATTGTCTACCAAAATAAGCATTGAAGTCGTCTTGCTTAAACATAAAGTTATCAAACTCATCCAAGCACTGACTAGCAATTTTAGTAGGAGGACTTCAGCTTTATCATATCTATAGAGAGAATTTACCTTTACTACCTGTGTAGGGATATCGGGATCAGGAGGTTCTTCAATAAATAAAGAATTGAGATCATATGTTTCTTCAATAGGTGGTATATTAAGACCATGTATTTCTTCAATAGGAGGTAAATTCTTAACATCTTCAGCTTTAATACCTTTTCTTTCATAGATTTCTTTGCCTCTTGCATATCTTCGGGACTGAGGAATAGGACACCTCTCTTCTTCGGAGTTGGTTTAGGAATAGACTCAGTAATTGGAGCAGGAGCTGGCTCAGGAGGTGCCCAATTATTTTCATTTGTCAACATATTATTCAATAGAATTTCAGCTTCATCCGGTGTTCTTTCCCTGAAAAGAGAACCAGCACAACTATCCAGGTAATCTCTGGAAGCATCGGTTAGTCCATTATAAAAGATATCAAGTATTTCAGGTTTCTTAAGAGGATGATCAGGCAAAGCATTAAGTAACTTGAGAAGCCTCCCCCAAGCTTGTGGGAGACTCTCTTCTTTAATTTGCACGAAGTTGTATATTTCCCTCAAAGCAGCTTGTTTCTTATGAGCAGGGAAATATTTAGCAGAGAAGTAATAAATCATATCCTGGGGACTACGCACACAACCAGGATCAAGAGAATTAAACCATATCTTAGCATCACCCTTTAATGAGAACGGAAATATTTTGAGTATATAGAAGTAACGCGATCTCTCATCATTAGTGAACAGGGCAGCTATATCATTTAACTTAGTAAGATGTGCCACAACAGTTTCAGATTCATAGCCATAAAACGGATCAGATTCAACCAAAGTAATTATATCAGGATCAACAGAGAATTCATAATCCTTATCAGGAACACAGATAGGTGAAGTAGCAAAAGCAGGGTCGGGTTTCATTTTATCTCTAAGTGATTCTTTGTTCCATTTAACTAATAACCTCTTAAGCTCATATCTATCTTTGCAAGCTAAAATAGCGGCAGAAGATTCCATATCAAAAAGATAACCCTCAGGAATAACAGGCATATTTTCATCATCACTATCATCATCGTATTCAGATTCAATAATTTCTTTTTCTCTAGCCCTAGCAATTTGTTCATCAAGAAATTCACCAAGGGGCACAGTAGTATCAGGCATAGAAGCAGTTTCATCATAAGTATCATGCATAGCAGAAGTGGCATCATCAATAACATGCGACATATCAGAACGAATAGCAGAAGCACGTATAGGTGTCGCAAACTTACTCATAATAGAAGGTGAATCAAGTGCAGAGCTAGATGGCAGTTCCTTACCTCCCCTCGTAGTTGAGGGATAGATCTTGGTTTTTGGATCTCTCAAGTTCTTCATAGTGATAAGCAGATATAAATCCCAAGTGACTCAAAGAATAGAGCTATGCTCCCCGGCAACGGCGCCAGAAATTAGTCTTGATAACCCACAAGTATAGGGGATCGCAACAGCTTTCGAGGGTAGAGTATTCAACCCAAATTTATTGATTCGACACAAGGGGAGCCAAAGAATATTCTCAAGTATTAGCAGCTGAGTTGTCAATTCAACCACACCTGGAAACTTAGTATCTGCAGCAAAGTGTTTAGTAGCAAAGTAATATGATAGTGGTGGTAGCGGCAACAAAAGTAAAGACATCAAAAGTAATGTTTTTGGTATTTTGTAGTGATTGTAACAGTAGCAGCGGGAAAGTAAATAAGCGAGAACCAGTATATGGAAAACTCGTAGGCACCGGATCAGTGATGGATAATTATGCCGGATGCGGTTCATCATGTAACAGTCATAACATAGGGTGACACAGAACTAGCTCCAATTCATCAATGTAATGTAGGCATGTATTCCGTATATAGTCATACGTGCTTATGGAAAAGAACTTGCATGACATCTTTTGTCCTACCCTCCCGTGGCAGCGGGGTCCTATTGGAAACTAAGGGATATTAAGGCCTCCTTTTAATAGAGAACCGGAACAAAGCATTAGCACATAGTGAATACATGAACTCCTCAAACTATGGTCATCACCGGGAGTGGTCCCGATTATTGTCACTTCGGGGTTGCCGGATCATAACACATAGTAGGTGACTATAGACTTGCAAGATAGGATCAAGAACTCACATATATTCATGAAAACATAATAGGTTCAGATCTGAAATCATGGCACTCGGGCCCTAGTGACAAGCATGAAGCATAGAAAAGTCATAGCAACATCAATCTCAGAACATAATGGATACTAGGGATCAAACCCTAACAAAACTAACTCGATTACATGATAAATCTCATCCAACCCATCACCGTCCAGCAAGCCTACGATGGAATTACTCACGCACGGCGGTGAGCATCATGAAATTGGTGATGGAGGATGGTTGATGACGACGGCGACGAATCCCCCTCTCCGGAGCCCCGAACGGACTCCAGATCAGCCCTCCCGAGAGGTTTTAGGGCATGGCGGCGGCTCCGTATCGTCAAACGCGATGATTTCTTCTCTCTGATTTTTTTCTCTCCGAAAGCAAATATATAGAGTTGGAGTTGGCGTCGGAGGGCATCCAGGGGGCCCACGAGGTAGGGGGCGCGCCCTATGGGGGGGGCGCCCCCCACCCTCGTGAGAAGGGTGTGGGCCCCCTGGTCTTCATCTTTGGCGAGGATTTTTTATTATTTTTTCTAAGATGTTCCGTGGAGTTTCAGGTCATTCTGAGAATATTTGTTTTCTGCACATAAAACAACATCATGGCAATTCTGCTGAAAACAGCGTCAGTCCGGGTTAGTTCCATTCAAATAATACAAGTTAGAGTCCAAAACAAGGGCAAAAGTGTTTGGAAAAATAGATACGACGGAGACGTATCAGGCAGCTGTCCGAACTGGCCCATGAGTACACGGCCATGGGGGTCCTCGGCCCAATCTAACAGATCGAGAGACGACGTGGTGAGTACCCCCTAGTCCAGGACACCGTCAGTAGTATTGCTTTGGCTGATTCTTATCGGGTCTATCCCCATTTGCGGACGGTGTCCTGATATATCAGATTAAGACTACTGCCGCCGTCCATAAGGACTCGGGTGAGATGGTATCCATCAATTATTGGGTCTAGCACCAAGGCAGCCGATCCTCCGTGCCGGATACTAGTCGGGTGATCCCTGCGATCAAAAGTGATCGAGCAGGCCGACCAAGGGTTGAAATTGGGGATGACAGGCTCCACGGCGTATACGTCTCGGGGTGCATGCTGGCGCCTCCTCTTTAGTATGTGAGTTACGTAAATCATGTTCACTGTTTTGACCTCTGGTGGGAATTTTTTATGTTCCCCGGTGTTCGGCTGGCAAGGCTCATCTTCGTCTTCGCTTGGTGTCTCCCTCCCTTGTGTTCGGCATTTAGCTTGCCGGCCTACTTGAAGACCCACCATTCTATGTTGGTGTGATTTGTAGGTTTGTCGGAGGTGCCATGATTCTGACATAATCTGTCTAGAATCTTGTTTAGGCTGGACGGTCCATCTCTGCCGCCTTTAAATGGCTTTTTCCGTTGACCGGGTCGAGAGCCCCTGAATCCGGCGTTTACCACCGTGTTGTCTGGGTTGTCTTCATTGTTTCGACGCTTCCTTTTATTGCGTCGCAGTTTCCCGTTGCCATCCCTGACTTCGGATGTGCCTGGGTTGCTGGTGCCGCTATGGGTGAGCCAACTATCTTCGCCCGCGCAAAAGCGGGTCATAAGGCTTGTTAGGGCTATCATTGTCCTTGAGTTTTCCTGGACAAGGTGTCTAGCGAGCCATTCATCCCAGACACTGTGCTTGAAAGCCGATAAGGCTTCAGCATCCGGGCAGTTGACGATTTGATTCTTTTTCGTGAGAAATCTGTTCCAAAGCTTTTGGGCTGACTCTTCGGGCTGTTGAAATATGTGACTTAAATCGTCTGTGTCCGGAGGTCGGACATAGGTCCCTTGAAAATTGGCCCTAAAAGCATCCTCAAGCTCTTCCCAGCTTCCAATTGAGTTTTTGGGGAGGCTTTTCAGCCAGTGCCGAGCTGGTCCTTTCAACTTGAGGGGTAGTATTTGATGGCGAGGAGATCACCTCCGCGAGCCATGTGGATGTGAAGGATAAAGTCCTCAATCCAGACCCCAGGGTCTGTCATTCCGTCGTATGCCTCTATGTTCACGGGTTTGAATTCCTCTGGAAATTCATGGTCCAGCACCTCATCGGTGAAGCATAGGGGGTGCGCGGCACCCCTGTATTTGGATGTGTCATGGCATTCTTCGGACGGTTGTAGCATTTGGTTTTGATTCCGAGCTATTGTTCAGTCAGTATAGTCGTTTGGGCGGCCATGATTCTATTCTGGAGTGCGCTTCCTAGATCCGTAGATGAACCTGGCCATATCGGCTTTTTTGTGCAGGTCTTCACGTAAATCATGTGCTGACTTGTGTGCGGCGTTGTTAGCCGCCCTGTCGCGGCCACAGGGTGGTTGATCTGGCTGATCGGCCGTTTTATTTTTTGGCTGAGTGGGCTCTAAAGCCTCATCGTCGAATTCAGGCAGCAGCTTGCGCTTTCGATAGCTCTTTGTGTGGCGACTGTCGCCGTACTTTTCTTCAGTGTCAAGCACTTTGTTCCATCTGCTATTGAGTGTATTATGCGCGGCCTTAAGCCTTTGCTTCTGCTTCTTCAGGCTCCTCGCGGTGGCGATAAGCCTTCTATGGAGGTTCTCTTGTTCCAAGTGCCTTTCTGGGATGATGTGTGCATCGTCGTCCAGACGGTTCTCCTCTCCGGAGACAGGTTGATGAGCTTTACCCTCGGCATCGCCGTGATTGGACAGCGGCTCTGTACTATGTTTGCCGTACGCTGGCTCATCCTACTCCATCGCTGGGTCCATGTGGTCATCTTTTCCTTTGGAGTCGACTGGGGTATTATTCTTTCTTGTGTTGTTATCGCTGTTTTTGCTGAGGCAGGATTTGGAGCGGCGCCTACGTCGTCGCTTTGGTTGCTTCTCGAGGGGACTATCCTTCGATGCATCCTCCCATTCCTCATTGTTGTTTTCTTTGGTTGTATCCACCATGTATATATCGTGTGATGAAGTGGTTGTCCAGTGCCCTGTGGGCGGTGGTTCCTGTTTCTCTCCTGCATCGTCGTCCATACCGTCGATGTCTTCGGAGTCGAAATCAAGCATGTCGGTTAATTCGTCGACAGTGGCTACTAAGTGGGTGGTGGGTGGGGAACGAATTCCTTCGTCATCTGCTTCCCACTCAAGCCGGACATAGTTCGGCCGAGGGTCTCCTGACAAGGAGAGAGACCTCAATGAATCTAGCACATCGCCCAAGGGCGAGTGCTGAAAAATATCTGCAGAGGTAAACTCCATGATTGGTGCCCAATCAGATTGGATAAGCATGGATGCAGGCAGTTCGGAGCCTGTGGCCGGGGACGAATCCAAGGGTCCGGTAGCACAGGTCTCATAGGAGGTGAAGTCGGTATTCGGCTCTATCGCCGCTGAGTGTGCGGCCTCCGGGGCGGGGTCCATCCACCCGTCCTTGAATGGCACAATCTGCTCCGGATTGAGGGCCGGAGTAACCGCGTGTGCGATCTCCCGAACACCGTCCGATGGCAGAGCTATGTCATGCTCGTCGTGGCTGTGCGGTGCGCCTGACATGAGCTCGAATCCGTCGAAGATCAAGTCTCTGCGGATATCGGCAGTGTAGTTCAAGCTTCCAAATTTGACATGATGGCCAGGGGCGTAGCTATCGATCTGCTCTAGATGGCCAAGCGAGTTGGCCCGTAGTATGAAGCCGCCAAATACGAAGATCTGCCCGGGGAGAAAAACCTCACCCTAGATCGCATCGTTGCCGATGATCGAAGGAGCCATCAAGCCTTTATCATGACAGCACAGTGGAACTCTCAATGAAAGCACCAATGTCAGTGTCAAAACCAGCGGATCTCGGGTAGGGGGACCCGAATTGTGCGTCTAAGGCTGATGGTAATAGGAGGCGGGGGACACAATGTTTACCCAGGTTCGGGCCTTCTCGATGGAGGTAATACCCTACTTCCTGCTTGATTAATCTTGATGATGAGTATTACAAGAGTTGATCTACCACGAGATCGTAGAGGCTAAACCCTAGAATCTAGCCTATGATTATGATTGTTGTTGTCCTACGGACTAAACCCTTCGGTTTATATAGACACCGGAGTGGGCTAGGGTTACACAGAGTCGGTTACAAGGGAGGAGATCTACATATCCGAATTGCCAAGCTTGCCTTCCACGCAAAGGAGAATCCCACCCGGACACGGGACGAAGTCTTCAATCTTGTATCTTCATAGTCCAACAGTCCGGCTGTCCGAGGACCCCCTAATCCTCCGTCTTTCCTTTCTCTCCTCCGTGGTCTCACGGTAGTACTTCTTCCACGTGGCGCCATCTCCGACACCGTGCACGCGTCCATACGACGGCCGAGTGTCCACCGAGAGTCGTTTCAATATGTTCAAGACCCGGTTGAGTGGGGTGTCCCACTTGGGCCTCGCCAACGTCTCAGACGGCAAGTCGCTTTCGGCCGCAATCCCGTGCTGCTCTCTCTACAAAAGGAACAAGGATCATTTACAAATATGACTAAACGTCCAGTCGAATTGATCAGAAACTAGAATTACCAGCAGTCTCATGAACTCCGTCGTGACCGGGTCCGTCTCGAAAACCTTCTTGACTGGGTCCCAATGGTACCGGGCCTGAGGACGTCATGCTTCTGCGGGATGGTGAACTCCGCCAAGGAGTCTAGGATGCCCAGACTTTCGCGTTGCGTGTCCTCCTTGGCCCATATGGACCTCTTCCCCGCGTAACCACGGCTTCAGAGGTGGTGGAACCCCATGTTCCTCTTTTGAAGCCCCTTCATGTACTTCGAATTTTCTTTGGCAGCTTCGGCATCGCAAGCCACCTTGAATATTTCAAACTGCTCTTCCGTGATTGTCGGATTATCCTTTACAATCTCGGAGTAGGGTTCCTTTTTGTTGATGATCCGATGTTTCACCCTTACTTTCCAGGCGGCCAATGCGTCGCTAAACTTGCTCATGGCATGTTTGTTTATCTTCTTCATTGCCGGGTCTTTATCTGGATCTATATATTTCTTTTCATCCCGGCCCGGGAACAAGAATACCTGGTGCGGCTTCTTTAGGAGGGAGGGCCTCATATTTTCTATCTTCTTTAGTTTCTCATCATTGATGATGGAGGTTGTCCATATGATGCAGCCTATTTGATTGCGGTATCACGATCGCACTTCCTCGGGCTCTTTTGGCTCAAAATTGCCGTCCTCCACCTCCGTTACCACCACTCTAGTAGTGATGAGCTAGTTTAGGCGTTGTTGCCTCTTTCTTTTCGGTTCTATACCAGCTAAGCTAGTCTCGGTGCCAGTCTCGGCACCCATCTCAGTCTTAGCGCCAGTCTCGACATCGGTCTCAGTCTCCTATGTGACAGGTGGTCCCAGCAACAACAACCGTTGATCGTGGGCAAGGTTCAAAAATTTGTCTACCACCAGGTAGACATCGTCGCAATCACCAGAACACTATCCTTCATCATTGCTTGCCATGTTTCCTACGATCAAATTTAGTCAATTAATTCTAGACCTAATAAAATGAATAATGACATAAAAAAGGCCTATGTTTTGTAGGAATGTTGATTCCTTCCCGGTGTGGCAAATCCCGGGCACTCGATATGTCCTATTTTGTAGCACACGTCATGCCAAAATTCACGAAAAATTTCGGCATGACCTTTGCTAAAAAGTGGACAAATCGAGCACCTAAAATTTGCCAGAATGGAAATGAATCAACATTCTGACAAAACATAGGCCACTCGGCTTCATACCCTGGAAACAACAAACAGGCACTTGGTCACAATCGAACCACTTCAATGAAAAGATATAACATGACCACTTCAATGAAAAGATTTAATCAACAATAAAAGTCTACGAAGGGATCATCTTTAAAATAAAACTTGCCTAAATTCTTTTCCTTGAAAATAGTGGTCTTTTCAAAAATCAAAAACCTTTGCAAAATGACCTCACTAAACACTTCTCTGCCTAGGACAGAATCCAAATTCTGTTCTAGCTATTCCTCTTTCTCACACACACACACACATTATTTTATCTATCTCTTCTCTGCCTAGGACAGAACCCAATTAAATTGCAAAGGAACTCCATTTCTCTAACCCTTCTGACCTAATGCTCTAAAAAAAATTGCTCTAACCTAGCCAACCTAGCTTGTTAACCTATAACGAACGTAATTAACCTAGCTAGTTAACCTAGTTTACCTAGATAATTAACCTAATTAAACTAGTTAACCTAGCTAGTTCTCTGTCAAATCCCTAAATAAATTTTTGCACAAACCTAGATAATTAACCTAATTAAACTAGTTAACCTAACTAGTTCTTTGTCAAAGCCCTAACTAAAATTTTGCACTAACCTAGATAATTAACCTAATTAAACTAGTTAACCTAGCTAGCTAGTTCTCTGTCCAATGTTTGTGCTATCCATGAGAGAGAGGAGGGGTGGGGGCTTACAGAGGATGGCTCCGGTGGTGGCGAGGGAGGTAGTGCTGGCGAGGGAGGCAGGGGCGTCTCCAGTGACGGCGAGGGAGGTAGTTGTGGCGTGGGAGGCAGGGGCGTCGAGGGTGGCTCCGGTGACACCAAGGGCGGCTCCAGTGGCGTTGACGAGGTCGTGCGGCTCCGGTGGCATCGACAGCGCACGGCTCTGGTGGCTCTGTGGGTGTCGACATCGACAGGAGACGACGATGAAGTGGGGCGACGACGAAGTGGGGAGATGGCGGTGAAGTGGGGCGAGGAATTTTGGGGAGAGTGGTGGCCGGAGGGGAGGGAAACCGCGCGGGGTTAAGTCAAACGTAGCGGTAGTGCTGGAAGTAAAAACATGCTATAGCTAAGTTAGGTATAGCACTTTTTACAAAATGTGCTACTACTATAGCTTTCTCCTTTATTTTTATTTTTATTTTTATTTTTCTTTACATTTTTTCCTTTCTCCCTTTTCTATTTCTTTCATTTTCATTTACTTTTCTATTTTTTTCATTTTTTCCATTAGCAGTAGCGCTTTTCACCGTAAACGCGCTGCTACAATAATCTTACCGGTAGCGCGGTTTTTCTAAGATTGCTACTACTATGTGTAGCCTATCGGCTTAGTAGTGGGAATTTTAGTAGTAGCGCTTTTCCATGAAGACGCTCTACTACTACATACATATCTGTAGCGCGGTTAACCTGCACGCGCTACTGCTATATAGCATTAGCGCCTTTTTTTAACAAGCGCTACTGCTGAAGTTCTGTGTATAAGGTTTTCCCTAGTAGTGTTCTAATGTTCGCCCACACACAATCCGTGTGGGCTGCCTCCTGCTTATGCCACACACGGTGTGTGGGGGATGTCTAGTATGCCACATATGTGGGCGTTATCAGGACCCTTATTTTTCTCCCCAATGCAAGTTACCACTAGTGGGTCTCATTAAGAAATAGAAAATAAAGACTCTAGTACACATGCATCTCTATTTCACTCTTTAACTTTTGACACCGACCACACTTTTTCTGTCCAAGCACCCGCCTCCTGGAGAGGATCCCGCTTCCCTATTCGAACCTACTTTATCTAATATCCGATCCTACATGACATGTGAGGCATCACCCTGGGGATATGTATTGTACATGCCCTACTTACTCATACTACGAGTAACATCACACATAGCAAGATAAGATGAGTCTACAAGCTAATAAATGAAGTGTTGCATGACACCACGCATATGTTACTCCCCACTGTGGAGGTAGTAACATATGCATGTTACTAGTCAAAGTTACTCCCCACAGACTAGTCTGAGCAACACTGTTGCTCCCGTTGTAGGTCGCGAGTTGCAGATGACCAATGCTGCTGCAACCGACCACCCTGTGTGGGAAGGTGGAGCGTAGATGGGGGGCGAGGGCCGCGCGGCGGCCCGAGCATGACTGATACGTCTCCAACGTATCTATAATTTTTTATTGTTCCATGCTATTATATTATCAACCTCAGATGTTTTATATGCATTTATATGCTATTTTATATGATTTTTGGGACTAACCTATTAACCCAGAGCCCAGTGCCAGTTTTTGTTTTTTCCCTTGTTTCAGTGTTTCACAGAAAAGGAATATCAAACGGAGTCCAAATGGAATGAAACCTTCGGGAGCGTGATTTTTGGAACGGACGTGATCCAGGAGACTTGGAGTTGAAGTCAAGGAAGCTTCGAGGTGGCCACGAGGCAGGGAGGCGCGCCTTCCCCCTAGGCACGCCCCCACCCTCGTGGGCCCCTCGTGGCTCCCCTGACCGACTTCTTTCGCCTATATATATCCATATACCCTAAAAACATTGAGGAGCAGAATAGATCGGGAGTTCCGCCGCCAGAAGCCTCTGTAGCCACCGAAAACCAATCTAGACCCGTTCCGGCACCCCGCCGGAGAGGGGGAATCTCTCTCCGGTGGCCATCTTCATCATCCCGCTGCTCTCCATGACAAGGAGGGAGTAGTTCTCCCTCGGGGCTGAGGGTATGTACCGGTAGCTATGTGTTTGATCTCTCTCTCTCTCTCTCTCTCTCTCTCTCTCTCTCGTGTTCTTGAGGTGATACGATCTTGATGTATCGCGAGCTTTACTATTATAGTAGGATGTTATGATGTTTCTCCCCCTCTACTCTCTTGTGATGAATTGAGTTTTCCCTTTGAAGTTGTCTTATCGGATTGAGTCTTTAAGTATTTGAGAACACTTGAGGTATGTCTTGCACGTGCTTATCTGTGGTGACAATGGGATATCATGTGATCCACTCGATGTATGGTTTGGTGATCAACTTGCGAGTTCCGTGACCACGTGAACTTATGCATAGGGGTTGGCACACGTTTTCGTCTTGACTCTCCGGTAGAAACTTTGACTCTCCGAATAGATGAATCTGAGATTGTGTGATGCATATCGTATAATCATACCCACGGATACTCGAGGTGACATTGGAGTATCTAGGTGACATTAAGGTTTTGGTTGATTTATATCTTAAGGTGTTATTCTAGTACGAACTCTTGAATAGATCGACCAAAAAGGATAACTTTGAGGTGGTTTCATACCCTACAATAATCTCTTCATTTGTTCTCCGCCATTAGTGACTTTGGAGTGACTCTTTGTTGCATGTTGAGGGATAGTTATATGATCCAATTATGTTATTATTGTTGAGAGAACTTGCACTAGTGAAAGTATGAACCCTAGGCCTTGTTTCCTAGCATTGCAATACCGTTTACGCTCACTTTTATCACTTTCTACCTTGCTGTTTTTATATTTTCAGATTACAAAAACCTATATCTACCATCCATATTGCACTTGTATCACCATCTCTTCGCCGAACTAGTGCACCTATACAATTTACCATTGTATTGGGTGTGTTGGGGACACAAGAGACTCTTGGTTATTTGGTTGCAGGGTTGTTTGAGAGAGACCATCTTCATCCTACGCCTCCCACGTGTTGATAAACCTTAGGTCATCCACTTGAGGGAAATTTGCTACTGTCCTACAAACCTCTGCACTTGGAGGCCCAACAATGTCTGCAAGAATAAGGTTGTGTAGTAGACATCAAGCTATTTTCTGGCGCCGTTGCCGGGGAGGTTAGCGCTTGAAGGTATAACTTTAGATCTTGCAATCAAATCTTTTTGTTTCTTGTTTTATCACTAGTTTAGTTTATAAAAGAAAATTTTAAAAAAATGGAATTGAGGATACCTCATATGCTTCATCTTTTTAATGTCTTTCATGAAAATAAGGATTCCGATAATTGTGCCAAAGTGTTAGAAGAAGAATGCATTAGAATGTTTGGCACTAAATCTTTGGATGATGAGCATGGTTGCAATGTTGTTAGTATGAATTCTTTGAATATCCATGATGCTAATGATATGCAAAGCCACAAGCTTGGGGATGCTATGTTGATGAAGATGATATTTTTTGTCCCCCAAGTTTTGATGAGCAAATTTATTTTGATGATAGCATGCCTCCTATTTATGATGATTATATTGATGAAAGTGGGGTTGGAAGAGTGTCAACTTTAGGAAGTAATGATCCCACTATTTTGGTGGATGTTGAATCTTATTGTGATAATTATAAAAGTGGATTTGGAGAGGTCATGACTTTATTTAGTAATGATTCCACTATTTCGGAAGAGGTTCCAATTGATTATGAGAACAAAGTTGCTATCTATGATGATTATTGTGATGACATGTATGCTTTAAGGAATAATGATATCCATGAAACTTCTCACCATGATTTTAACTTTCAATTGGATTATGCCTCACATGATAGTTATTTTGTAGAGTTTTCTCTCACTACTATTCATGAGAAGAAATTTGCTAATGTGGGGAGTAATAAAAATTGTATGCTTGTGGCTCATGAAAAGAATGCTTTACGTGATGGTTATATTGTTGAATTCATTCATGATTCTGCTGAAAATTATTATGAGGGAGGAACATATGCTTGTGGGAATTGCAATAATATCAAGTTTCCTCTCTATGTGCTTAAAGTTTTAAAGTTATGCTTGTTTTGCCTTCCTATGCTAGTTGATTATTGCTCCCATAAATTGTTTGCTCACAAAATCCCTATGCATAGGAAGAGGGTTAGACTTAAATGTGCTAGTCATATTCTTCATGATGCTCTCTTTATGTTTCAATTCTTATCCTTTATGTGAGCATCATTGAAATCATCATGCCTAGCTAGGGGCGTTAGATGATAGCGCTTGTTGGGAGGAAACCCAATTTTATTTTTGCTCCTTACTTTTTGTTCCTGTTTAGTAATAAATTAATCATCTATCCTCTGTTATGATTGTGTTTTTTATGTTCTAATTAGTGTTTGTGCCAAGTAAAGCCTTTAGGATCTTCTTGGGTGATTATTATTTGATCTTGCTGTAAAAACTAGAAAGTATGCTCTCACGAGAACAATTTTCATTTTTTTACCAGAGAGCGATAAAATACCAATTCCACATACAGTAGATTAATAAACAAATTTCCTAGGAGTTCCTAATTTCTCAGGATTTTTGGAGTTACATAAGTATTCGAAACTTACAGATTACTACAGACTGTTCTGTTTTTGACAGATTCTGTTCTCTATGTGTTGTTTGCTTATTTTGATGAATCTATGAGTAGTATCGGAGGGTATGAACCATAGATTAGTTGGAACACAGTAGATATTACGCCAATATGAATTTAGAATGATTTTATAATAGTACTTAAGTGATTATTTATTTTCTTATACTAACGGAGCTTACGAGTTTTCTGTTAAGTTTTGTGTTGTGAAGTTTTCAAGTTTTGGGTGAAGATTCGATGGACTAAAGAATAAGGAGTGGAAAAAGCCAAAGCTTGGGGATGCCCAAGGCACCCCAAGGTAAAATCCAAGGACACCAAAAAGCCTAAGCTTGGGGATGCCCCGAAAGGCATCCCCTCTTTTGTCTTCGTTCATCGGTAACTTTACTTGGAGCTATATTTTCATTCACCACATGATATGTGTTTTTCTTGGAGCGTCATTTTATTTTCTTTTGTTTTTCTTGCTGTTTGAATAAAATACCAAGATCTGAAATTCTTTAATGTTAGAGAGTCTTCATATAGTTGCATAATTATTCGACTACTCATTGATCTTCACTTATATCTTTCGGAGTAGTTTGTTGTTGCTCTAGTGCTTCACTTATATATTTTTAGAGCACGGTGGTGGTTTTATTTTATAGAAATAGATGAACTCTCATGCGTCACTTATATTATTTTGAGAGTCCTAAACAGCATGGTAATTTGCTTTAGTTATGATTTATTCCTAATATGATGGGCATCCAAGAGGGGCATAATAAAATTTTTCATATAAAGTGCATTGAATACTATGAGAAGTTTGATACTTGATGATTGTTTTGAGATATGGAGATGGTGATATTAGAGTCATGCTAGTTGAGTAGTTGTGAATTTGAGAAATACTTGTGTTAAAGTTTGTGATTCCCATAGCATGCACGCATGGTGAACCGTTATGTGATGAAGTCGGAGCATGATTTATTTATTGATTGTCTTCCTTATGAGTGGCGGCTGAGGATGAGCAATGGCATTTTCCTACCAATCTACCCCCCTAGGAGCATGCGCGTAATACTTTGCTTTGATAACTTGTAGATTTTTGCAACAAGTATATGAGTTCTTTATGACTAATGTTGAGTCCATGGATTATACGCACTCTCATTCTTCCACCATTGCTAGCCTCTCTAATACCGCGCACTTTTCGCCGGTATCATACACCCACCATATACCTTCCTCAAAACAGCCACCATACCTAGCTATTATGGCATTTCCATAGCCATTCCGAGATATATTGGCATGCAACTTTCCACCGTTCCGTTATTATGACACGCTTCATCATTGTCATATTGATTGCGTGATCATGTAGTTGACATCGTATTTGTGGCAAAGCCACCGTCATTATTCTTCATACATGTCACTCATGCATCATTGCACATCCTGGTACACCGCCGGAGGCATTCACATAGAGTCATATTTTGTTCCAAGTATCGAGTTGTAATTCTTGAGTTGTAAGTAAATAAAGTGTGATGATCATCATTATTAGAGCATTGTCCCAGTGAGGAAAGGATGATGGAGACCATGATTCCCCCACAAGTCGGGATGAGACTCCAGGCAAAAAAAATGAGAGAAAAAGAGAGAAGGGACAATGCTACTATCCTTTTTCCACACTTGTGCTTCAAAGTAGCACCATGATCTTCATGATAGAGAGTCTCCTATGATATCACTTTCATACACTAGTGGGAATTTTACATTATAGAACTTGGCTTGTATATTCCAATGATGGGCTTCCTTAAAATTGCCCTAGGTCTTCATGAGAAAGCAAGTTGGATGCACACCTACTTAGTTCTTTTGTTGAGCTTTCATACACTTATAGCTCTAGTGCATCCGTTGCATGGCAATCCCTACTCACTCACATTGATATCTATTGATGGGCATCTCCATAGCCCGTTGATATGCCTAGTTGATGTGAGACTATCTTCTTCTTTTTTATCTTCTCCACAACCACCCTTCTATTCCACATATAGTGCTATATCCATGGCTCACGCTCATATATTGCTTGAAGACTGAAAAAGTTTAAGAACATCAAAAGTATGAAACAATTGCTTGGCTTGTCATCGGGGGTGTGCATGATTTAAATATTTTGTGTGGTGAAGATAGAGCATAGCCAGAATGTATGATTTTGTAGGGATAGCTTTCTTTGGCCATGTTATTTTGAGAATACATGATTGCTTTGTTAGTATGCTTGAAGTATTATTGTTTTATGTCAATATTAAACTTTTATCTTGAATCTTTCGGATCTGAACATTCATGCCACAATAAAGAAAAATTACATTGAGAAATATGTTAGGAAGCATTCCACATCAAAAATTCTGTTTTTATCATTTACCTACTCGAGGACGAGCAGAAATTAAGCTTGGGGATGCTGATACGTCTCTAACATATCTATAATTTTTGATTGTTCCATGCTCTTATATTATCTGTTTTGGATGTTTATGGGCTTTATTATGCACTTTTATATTATTTTTGGGACTAACCTATTAACCCATAGCCCAGTGCCAGTTTCTGTTTTTTCCCTTGTTTCAGTGTTTCGTAGAAAAGGAATATCAAACGGAGTACAAATGGAATGAAACCTTCGGGAGCATGATTTTTGGAACGAACGTGATCCAGGAGACTTGGAGTTGAAGTCAAGGAAGCTTCGAGGTGGCCACGAGGCAGGGAGGCGCGCCTGCCCCCTGGGCACGCCCCCACCCTCGTGGCCCCCTCGTGGATCCCCCTGACCGACGTATTTCGCCTATGTATATATATATCCATATACCCTAAAACATCGAGGAGCAGAATAGATCGGGAGTTCCGCCGCCAGAAGCCTCCGTAGCCACCGAAAACCAATCTAGACCCATTCTGGCACCCCGTCGGAGAGGGGGAATCCCTCTCTGGTGGCCATCTTCATCATCCCGGTGCTCTCCATGACGAGGAGGGAGTAGTTCTCCCTCGGGGCTGAGGGTATGTACCAGTAGCTATGTGTTTGATCTCGATCTCTCTCTCTCTCGTGTTCTTGAGGTGATACGATCTTGATGTATCGCGAGCTTTGATATTATAGTTGGATGTTATGATGTTTCCCCCTCTACTCTCTTGTGATGAATTGAGTTTTCCCTTTGAAGTTGTCTTATCGGATTGAGTCTTTAAGGTATTGAGAACACTTGAGGTATGTCTTGCACGTGCTTATCTGTGGTGACAATGGGATATCATGTGATCCACTGGATGTATGTTTTGGTGATCAACTTGCGAGTTCCGTAACCACGTGAACTTATGCATAGGGGTTGGCACACGTTTTCATCTTGACTCTCCGGTAGAAACTTTGGGGCACTCTTTGAAGTTCTTTGTGTTGGTTGAATAGATGAATCTGAGATTGTGTGATGAATATCGTATAATCATACCCACGGATACTTGAGGTGACATTGGAGTATCTAGGTGACATTAAGGTTTTGGTTGACTTGTATCTTAAGGTGTTATTCTAGTACAAACTCTTGAATAGATCGATCAGAAATGATAACTTTGAGGTGGTTTCGTACCCTACAATAATCTCTTCGTTTGTTCTCCGCTATTAGTGATTTTGGAGTGACTCTTTGTTGCATGTTGAGGGATAGTTATATGGTCCAATTATGTTATTATTGTTGAGAGAACTTGCACTAGTGAAAGTATGAACCCTAGGCCTTGTTTCCTAGCATTGCAATACCGTTTACGCTCACTTTTATCACTTGCTACCTTGCAGTTTTTATATTTTCAGATTACAAAAACCTATATCTACCATCCATATTGCACTTGTATCACCATCTTTTTGCCGAACTAGTGCACCTATACAATTTACCATTGTATTGGGTGTGTTGGGGACACAAGAGACTCTTGGTTATTTGGTTGCAGGGTTGTTTGAGAGAGACCATCTTCATCCTACGCCTCCCACGGATTGATAAACCTTAGGTCATCCACTTGAGGGAAATTTGCTACTGTCCTACAAACCTCTGCACTTGGAGGCCCAACAACGTCTACAAGAAGAAGGTTGTGTAGTAGACATCAATGACGTGGATGGATGGCTCGATTTTTCTGCATCTAGGCCACTTATATGTGTTGGATATAGATGTTCCCAATGACTGTCCTCCCTCCGGACGCCGCCCGCCTCACGACCCAAACAGACAAATGTGCGCGTCTGTTTGGGGTCTAGCGTTGAAGTTTCCATAAAAGTGTTGGGGAATGTAGTATTTAAAAAAATTTCCTACGATCACGCAAGATCTATCTAGGGATGCATAGCAACGGGAGGGGAGAGTGTGTCTACGTACCCTCGTAGACCGAAAGCGGAAGCATTAAGAAACGCGGTTGATGTAGTCGAACGTCTTCGCGATCCAATCGATCAAGTACCTAACGCACGGCACCTCCGTGATCTGCAACGTTCAGCTCGGTGACGTCCCTCATACTCTTGATCGAGTTGAGGCCGAGGGAGAGTTTCTTCAGCACGACAGCGTGTTGACGGTGATGATGAAGTTATCGGCGCAGGGCTTCGCCTAAGCACTATGACGATATGACCGAGGTGTGTATCTGTGGAGGGGGGCACCGCACACGGCTAATACAGTTGTCAACTTGTGTGTCTATGGGGTGCCCCCTCCCCCGTATATAAAGGAGGGGAGGAGGGGCTAGCCGGCCCTCATGGTGTGCCCCAAGGGGGGATTCCTACTCCTACTAGGAGTAGGTTTCCCCCCTTTCCTAGTCCTAACAGGAGGGGGGAGGAAGGGGAAGAGGAGAGGAAGGAAAGGGGGGCCGGTCCCCCTCCCAATTCAGATTGGGCTTGGGGTTGCGCCCCCACCTCTTGGCCGCCTCCTCTCTCTCCCACTAAAGCCCATGTAGGCCCATTTAGCCCCCGGGGGTTCCGGTAACCCCCCGGTACTCCGGTATATGTTCGAACTCATCCAAAACATTTCCGGTGTCCAAACATAACCTTCCAATATATCAATCTTCATGTCTCGACCATTTTTAGACTCCTTGTCATGTCCGTGATCTCATTAGGGACTCTGAACTACCTTCGATACATCAAAACACATAAACTCATAATACCGATCGTCATCGAACGTTAAGCGTGCGGACCCTACGGGTTCGAGAACTATGTAGACATGATCGACACTCATCTCTAGTCAATAACCAATAGCAGAACCTGGATGCTCATATTGGTTCCTACATATTCTACAAAGATCTTTATCGGTCAAACCACATAACAACATACGTCGTTCCTTTTGTCATCGGTATGTTACTTGTCCGAGATTCGATCGTCGGTATCATCATACCTAGTTCAATCTCGTTACCGGCAAGTCTCTTTACTCGTTCCGTAATGTAACATCCCGTAACCAACTCATTAGTCACATTGCTTGCAAGGCTTATAGTGATGTGCATTACCGAGGGGGCCCAGAGATACCTCTCCGGCAATCGGACTGACAAATCCTAATCTTGATATATGCCAACTCAACAAACACCATCAGAGACACCTGTAGAGTATCTTTATAATCACCTAGTTACATTGTGACGTTTTATAGCACACTAAGTGTTCCTCCGGTATTCAGGAGTTGCATAATCTCATAGTCATAGGAACATGTATAAGTTATGGAGAAAGCAATAGCAATAAACTAAACGATCATAGTGCTAAGCTAACGGATGGGTCAAGTCAATCACATCATTCTCTAATGATTTGACCCTGTTTATCAAATGACAACTCATGTCTATGATTAGGAAACTTAACCATCATTGATTAACAAACTAGTCAAGTAGAGGCATACTAGTGACACTCTATTTGTCTATGTATTCACGCATGTACTAAGTTTTTGGTTAATACAATTCTAGCATGAATAATAAAACATTTATCATGATATAAGGAAATATAAATAACAACTTTATTATTGCCTCTAGGGCATACTTCCTTCAGTCTCCCACTTGCACTAGAGTCAATAATCTAGATTACATTGTAATGATTCTAACACCCATGGAGTCTTGGTGCTGATCATGTTTTACTCGTGAGAGAGGCTTAGTCAACGGGTCTGCAACATTCAGATCTGTATGTATCTTGCAAATCTCTATGTCTCCCTCCTTGACTTGATCGCAGATGGAATTGAAGCGTCTCTTGATGTGCTTGGTTCTCTTGTGAAATCTGGATTCCTTTGCCAAGGCAATTGCACCAGTATTGTCACAAAAGATTTTCATTGGACCCGATGCACTAGGTATGACACCTAGATCGGATATGAACTCCTTCAGTCAGACTCGTTCATTTGCTGCTTCCGAAGTAGCTATGTATTCCGCTTCACATGTAGATCCGGCCACGACGCTTTGCTTAGAACTGCACCAACTGACAGCTCCACCATTCAATAAAAAATACATATCCGATTTGTGACTTAGAGTCATCTGGATCAGTGTCAAAGCTTGCATCGACGTAACCATTTACGACGAGCTCTTTGTCACCTCCATAAATGAGGAACATATCCTTAGTCCTTTTCAGATATTTCAGGATATTCTTGACCGCTGTCCAGTGATCCACTCCTGGATTACTTTGGTACTTACCTGCTAAACTAATAGCAAGGCACACATCAGGTGTGGTACACAACATTGCATACATGATAGAACCTATGGCTAAAGCATAGGGAATGACTTTCATTTTCTCTCTATCTTCTACAGTGGTCGGGCATTGAGTCTGACTCAACTTCACACCTTGTAACACATGCAAGAACCCTTTCTTTGCTTGATCCATTTTGAACTTCTTCAAAACTTTATCAAGGTATGTGCTTTGTGAAAGTCCAATTAAGCGTCTTGATCTATCTCTATAGATTTTGATGCCCAATATATAAGCAGATTCACCGAGGTCTTTCATTGAAAAAATCTTATTCAAGTATCCTTTTATGCTATTCAGAAATTCAGTATCTTTTCCGATCAACAATATGTCATCCACATATAATATCAGAAATGCTACAGAGCTCCCACTTACTTTCTTGTAAATACAGGCTTCTCCAAAAGTCCGTATAAAACCATATGCTTTGATCACACTATCAAAGCGTATATTCCAACTCCGAGATGCTTGCACCAGTCCATAAATGGATCGCTGGAGCTTACACACTTTGTTAGCACCTTTTGGATCGACAAAACCTTCTAGTTGCATCATATACAACTATTCTTTAAGATATCCATTAAGGAATGCAGTTTTGACATCCATTTGCCAAATTTCATAATCATAAAATGCAGCAATTGCTAACATGATTCAGACAGACTTAAGCATCGCTATGGGTGAGAAGGTCTCATCGTAGTCAACTCCTTGAACTTGTCGAAAATCTTTTGCAACAATTCGAGCTTTGTAGACAGTAACATTACCATCAGCGTCGGTCTTCTTCTTGAAGATCCATTTATTCTCTATGGCTTGCCGATCATTGGGCAAGTCAACCAAAGTCCACACTTTGTTCTCATACATGGATCCCATCTCAGATTTCATGGCCTCAAGCCATTTTGCGGAATCCTGGCTCATCATCGCTTCCTCATAGTTCGTAGGTTCATCATGGTCAAGTAACATGACCTACAGAATAGGATTACCGTACCACTTTTGTCGTGGAAGTGTCACGGCAGATGTCCTCGTAGAAGGACTTAGTTGTGGAGCCATTGCGACGAGGTTAGCTTAAAGGGGTTAAAACGGGACAAAGGACACGTGGAGTTTATACTGGTTCGGCCCCTTGTGGTGAAGGTAAAGGCCTACTCCAATTTGAGGTGGTATTGCTAGGCTTTCGATTACCAGGGAGCAAACACGCTTTGCTTGGCTTTCGACTTGTTGTTTCTTGCCCTAAGCCGCTGCCGCGTCGTCCCCTTATATACATGGGTTGACGCCCTGCGGCCTAAAGAGTCCCGGCCAGCTCATATAAACATGTTTGGCTCGGTGACTTATCTTACATGCCTTACAATACAAGTTTACATATACATGGCGCTTTACACTTACAGACCTTAAGCCGCCTCTGGATTTGAGCCTTTTAACAAGCCTATTTATGAACCACCATCTTTAGTATACTCGTGGGCTTCTTTTTAGATGAACCGCCATAATGGATGACCCAGCCCCTCCTGGGCGGGTCATATCTAATATTCATATCCCCAACATTAGGCCCCAGGTTGATTTGAACTCGTTCATGTCAATCTTCAACACTTAGAAAAAAACTTCTTCATCTTACTATGAAACATTGTAACCCGCCATGATGTCATTTTCGGAAATTGCGATAACCCGCCGTGACATCACCTGCAATTAATACACGGCCCAAATCTTAATTAAATCTTTTTATTTACCAATCCTCCAAAAATCAAGGCGCCCACGTCGTCACATATCTGTTTTCCTGTCTCCTCGATTCCTGCACATGCCATTTATCCTTCCGTCCTTATAAATAGAGCCATGAGATCACTTCTCACTCTCCCCCTTTGCCTTTTCTCCTTATTCTTCCTCCTCGCGACGTCCCAGTGCACCTAAGCTCCACCACCGTCAACCTTCATCTCCTTCATCGACTCCGGCCGCTGCATCACCCTGAACGGATCAGAGCACCGCGGCGCCTCTTTGCTGTCTCGTAAGAACCAGTAAGTCTTCCCCTTCCTCGCCATAGATCTTTCATTAGGGTTTCAGTGTTCGTCGCCACCCTTCTTTTTCTTGCTTAGATTCATGGCTTTGATCCGAAAAACCACATAAACCTTATGCGGTAATAGTTTTTAGCACTTATTTTTTATATCAGACCATGTCTTTCTTACAATAGATCTCATGTGAACGCCCCTGCTCTTCTGCTGCCGCCACCTTAGGTTTAGATTTTATTCCATTTTTCTGAATAGCTGCAGATCCGATCTTATATCCTTAATCTGCGAAACATGTTTGTCTTGATACTTAGTAAAAGTTTGCTCTTGTCAGATCCTGAATACGAGTACGTGTCATGGCAGCTTACATGTCCGGCTTATAATTACTCATATATCATTAGTCCTCACTTAAGCCGCCATTCTTGATATATATGTTGTAACTGTTCACCTGTGATTTCACCAATCTGATTTGAACCGGACGAAATTTCCCTTTCTTTAGGTTTTCTCTCTTCATAATGCCGCCAAAGACATTCTATGCATGCAACTGGGTTCCCTCCATTGTCACACTTAAAGACTTTGTCAAAATCGGTATTTGCCAGAAAAGAATGTCATGCACTACCATGCCCCTGAACCGGGTGAAGAAAGACCTCAACCAAAGGAGGGCGAAGTCATTGTATTCACTGATCATATGAACCGAGGCTTCTCACCACCCGGCTCTAAATTTTTCTGAGATGTCCTACACTTCTTCCAGCTCCATCCTCAAGACATTGGTCCCAACTCCGTGTCGAATATCTGCAACTTTCAAGTCTTCTGCGAAGTATACCTTCAAGAGGAGCCCAACATTGAACTTTTCAGAGAATTCTTTTATTTGAACCGCCAGAATGAGTTCACGAACGGCCCTATCTTGGAACTTGGCAGAATTTCGATTCAACACAGAAGAGACACCATCTCCCCTTATGCCTGCCGGCCTAGTCACCCCAAAGATTGGAATCAGACGTGGTTTTACTGCAAGGATACTTCTCCGGCTGACGAGAATCCATTGCCGGGTTATCGCGTTGAACGTCTTGACCCAAAGCATGATCTTCCGGGAAAGCTCTCAGCCACCGAACATAGAAAACTTGCGCCCACCATAGCAAAAGTTAAAGCTCTGCTGGGAAATGGATTAACCGACATTGACTTAGTTCGATGCTGGGTCGCCTGGTGGATCATACCCTTGAGCCATCGACCTGGCTTAATGTGTACATACACAGGCGGCATAAAGGATCCATTATGCCACATCCCTTTGCATGTGTCTGATGACACCATTATTGAAATGACAAGAACTCTTCTGAATGAAGATTCTGAGGACTGCAGCAAAGTGGGTCTAAACCCTTTCTGCAAACTTAACCTGCCACCAGATGTGAGTCTCTAACTTGCTTTGCTTTCAACTCATCATTTGAATATCTTATTAACTTCAACTTTTGTTAACTTTTCACATGCTAAATCGGATTTTTGGAAGGCAAAATATGACCACGAAGCTGCTAAAAAGGCCAGGGCTGCCAAGAAAGCCGCCAAGAAAAACCGCAAGAAAAGCAAGAAGAAGCCAAGTGCTTCCAGTATGTTTGAGACGGACGACAGTTCTGAGTCGGAGGTAGCCCTTGACTCCCTTGGCTCCTTTTTCAATCATCTTATTGACACTGACTATTATCAGGATGATACGGGGGCCAGCCAAGCCATGGAATAAGAGGTAATGATTGTTTCCTCCAACTCAGAGCCTTTGCCAAGACAGAAATTTCGACGGGTAATCCGGAAAGTAAGATTTTCACACCCCTTAGCTCATTTGGATCCTCACTTTCTTTTGAAGCAACAGCAGCACGAGAGCCGGTGCCAGACTCGGAATAGCGGAGGTGAAGAATTGTCCTCTGGCTTACCGAACACTCCTGCTCCTTGAAAATGGCGAAACGAGGTCCTTTTTTAACTTGCTCCTTTAACCCGCTGGTGGGTCTTATTGCCTATCACTTAACTCTGTTGAGGACTATTGGCCAGGAACTTGCCTGTTCTTCCTCTGGCTACTCATCGCAAACCAAGTTGTCGGCTTTTAAAACTGCCCCTGGGTAATGGCAATTAATTTTACTCTGTAGCTCTTTACACTCTTACATTTATACTGACCTGTCATAACCCATGCAGTGGTCAAGCAAAGCCTAATAAGAAGGCGAAGGTGACTAAGCCAACGGAGGCACCTGAAGTTGCTGAGCTGGAGCAGCAAGTCCCTGTACCTGAAGCTTCTGACAAACGACCAGAAGAACCTGCTACTGACACACTGCCTGAGATTCCCGACTTCTCCCATTATCATACAGATGCCAATCCTGCCTTCACTGAATCATCCGATCCACTTAAGAAGCCAGAAGAACATGGTGAAGATATTATTATCACTGGCACCAGCTTCCGAGAACCGGGACGTCCAACTGTCCTGGCCAAGCACTCTAAAGATGAGTTCATTGAGAGGCGAAAAATGAAATTTGACATTGCTGACTACTCTCAACTGACCGTCAATGAAGTATTGTCTGGTTATCTTAATCAAGTTCATTCCAGTCGCGACCTTGAGATTGATATGGTGAAGCATATGCACCAGAAATATGAGGTATGACCTCCAGCTTTTAAATAAGTTATGTACCTCCTGCCAGCCCCCAAGTCTACTGGCTATGATAAGATTGAATAGGTTGTAGACTTAGAAGAATTTAGAAGCTTCTGTCATAGATTCCCTCCAAGTCCGGTTTAAAATTAAACCAGACGTTGAAGCAGTTTAATTTTGCATCCGTAGTCCCCAAGGGCCGGTTTAATCAGCATGAATAAGCCGGTCCTATTTATCAGTGTGTAAGAAAGTAGAGCTTAACTGCATAGCCCCATGAGTCGGCTAAGACTGTTTACAACATATCCGGCTCATCATTAATAAGTTTCAAGCAATATGCATTAGCCCCCAAGTGCCAAGTAGTGTTGCTAGCAAAGTTCTTGGCACTTTATTCACAAGAGCCGTTTCCTTGAAAAATTGCTTTGACAGACATTAGCCCCCAAGTGCCAAGTGTTGTTGCTTGCAAAGGACTTGGGACTTATATTGTTGTAATCCGCCATGAATGTATTTGACAAGTTCTGCGCTTTATGCAGGCTGCTACTATTGAACTGGAATCTCAATTAAATGATGCAAAGACCTGACTAGCGACTCGGGAAACCGAGACTCAAAAAGCTGAGTCAAAGTTCCAGTTTAGCGTGGCTGAGTCGGAAAAACTGAAGACCAATTTTGAGGCGGAGAAAAGGACTTGGGCTGAAGACAAGACTACCTTAATACAACGAGCTGAAAAAGCAGAGGCAGCTCTTGAAGAGGTAACCACTGAGCTCACCGGCTTAAAGCACCGTGTATCTCAGATGGTTTCTGCTATCTTTGGTGAGTCGCCTTGTTGTTCATCCAAAGTGAATACTTGTCGTAGTAATATAAACCGCCATTTAACCAATTTGTGATTTACTCAGGTCCCAGGAGCAGCAACCTTAAGTAGGACATGCTTGTGAAGCTCAAGGCGGTCTATACTCTTGTCGAGCAGTTGTATACCAGAGCTCAGCGTACTTTAGCTACCATTTCTCCAACAAACCAAGGATCCAATCTGTTAAGTGATGTGTTGAAGAAATTGTCAATCCTGCCCACCAGAATTCAAGAGATAAAGCGGTCTTGTGCGAGAGCCGGTGCTGTGACAGCTTTGAGCCATGCTAAGGCATGGGTACCAGAGTTAGACCCGGCCGACGTAGCCAGTGGATATTCAAGTTGTCGGTGTTCTGGGAATGGGGGTCCCCAGACTTGCCTGCCTGCGGCCTACGGCGTGGCTCAAGTGGGGGCCCAGTGTGACCCATCTTCATCAGCTCAAGCTCAAAGACCCTCGCGGGGCGGACGACAGGAAGCTTCCTCACAGGCAGCCTCATCAGGCAGGCTCGCGAGGAGGCGGAGAGATCAAGGCAGGGGTACCTCGCGAGGAACCCGTGATGCAAGCCATGATGATCGAGACCAGGCGGGCGCCGGCCAGTGCAGTGTCCTTGTTTCCCCTTTGGTGCAAAGGGGGCAAGCACAGGCCAAGGCATCAGGCAAAGGTTACCATTCCGGTGCAACAAGACCAAGACCAGCCGGATGGCAGGACGAAGGTCACCGTGGAGCCCAAGACGGCGTCATCGCTAGTGCTTTTGGCAGCCGAAGACCACCTTTGGTTAGGATAACTTGTACTAGATGTTCCCCTTTGAAATGGCCAATTGTTGGCGCCCTTCCCGCTCATTATTTGGGGAGAGGCCCAGGGCCTCTATAAATAGAGCTAGCCACCACAGAGGAGAGATCATCTAGACATCTAGACACCCCAAGAACATCGAGAGATCTGGTAGAACCATAGCAGAGAGAGAGAGAGGCGATGAACTCACCCTAGCAGTTCATCGCACCAACTCAAGAACACCTCTCGCGAGGCTGTTCTTCCCTTGTACTGTCCATCATCAGCCCCAGAGGCAATCCACCACACCACACACTGGAGTAGGGTATTACACCACAACAGTGGCCCGAACCAGTATAAACCTCGTGTCTCTTGTGTTGTTCATCATTTTTCATCTTAGTTCGCACGAGAGGATCAGACGTAGATCGGTAGGGGAGAGATCTCCACGCGCACCCCAATGTTCGAACCTCAAGGGTCCGCCGGAACCCGAAACCCAACATTTGGCGCGCCAGGTAGGGGTGCGCCGGAGTCCTCCTTCCTGACGACTCGCTCTCCCCCGACATCGCATCCCGCCCTCATGGCGGACAACGCGCCGCCCGCTCCGGCCACGGATGCCGACACTAGGCCATGGGCCTTGGCCCCCGCCTTGCGGCAAGTGCAGTGGCCGCGCAAGTTCAGGCCCGAGATGCTGTCGTGCTATGACAGCGCGACGGACCTGATGATTTTCCTGCTGGCGTACAAGGAGGCCGTCCTTGAAGCCGGGGGCGACGATCGGGTGATGGCCAACTGGTTACCCATGGCCCTCAACAGCGTCCCGCGCGCGTGGCTCCTCGACCCGCCGACGGCCTCTGTCACCTCCTGGGAGGAGCTGCGCGACCTCTTCCTCGCCCGTTTTGCCGCACCAGCGCCGCCCGTCGTTGCAGCTCTCCAAGGTGGCTCCCAAGCACCGCCCTCGAGCCATCACGTCAAGCCGTTCACCCGCCGAATCAACACCGCCTCCAAGCGCTGAGAAGCCCCCCCGGGCTGGGTGGCGCCCGAGGCTGATCTAACCTTCAACTCGGAGGACCACCCCTTCAACCCCATTGGTTTGGGTGCGCTCCCGATGCTATGCACCCCCACCATCTGCCAAGTGGCCGTCACCAGGACCCTCATCGATGGTGGTGCCGGCCTCAACGTGCTCTCGATGGAGGCCTTCAGCCTCCTCCACGTACCGCTAGAGCGGCTCCGACCCAGCAGGCCTTTCTCGGGCGTCGGAGCCGGTTCCACCGCCTCCTTGGGGCAGGTCCGCCTTCCAGTGACCTTCGGCACCTGCGACAACTTCCGCACGGAGCTAATCGACGTCGACATTGCCCCCATCAGCCTCCCCTACAACGCCATCCTCGGCTATCCGGCCCTGGCTCAGTTCATGGCAGCAACTCACCCGGCGTACAACCTCATGAAGATGCCTGGGAGCAGCGGCGTCCTCACCGTGTCAGGAGACACAAAGGATGCGCTGCAGGTGCTCCAGCTTGTTTTCAGGGCGACCGCGGTGGCGCAGCCCACTGGCACCGACGCCCTCGAACCCAAGTGGGCTGTGCCGGCTAAAAAGAAGCAGCTGTTCACCCAAGACAATGCAGAAACCAAGCAGGTACCAGTCGACGAGGACGGGTCCGCTAGCGCCACCTTCACCACAGGGGCCAACCTCGAGCCCGAGCAAGAGAAAGCCCTGATCGGTTTCCTGCATGTGAACAAGAAGGTGTTTGCGTGGGAACCTGATCAGTTAGCAGTGGTCCCAAGGGAAGTGATTGAGCATTACCTCAACGTGTGCCCCAATGTGCGCCCCGTGAGGCAAAAGGCAAGGCGGCAGTCTTCTGAGAAACAAGCTTTCATCGTCTAAGAGACCCGGAAGCTAGAGGCGGCAGGAGTTATCCGCGAGGTACGCTACGCTGATTGGTTGGCTAATCCGGTCGTTGTGCCGAAAAAGGGAGGAAAGGAGCGCATGTGCGTCGACTTCACCAACCTCAACAAGGCCTGCCCGCAGGATCCATTTCTGCTCCCCTGCATTGACCAGATAGTCGACTCCACCGCAGAGTGTGACCTATTGTGCTTCCTAGATGCCTTCTCGGGCTATCACCAGATCAAGATGGCGGTAGAAGATGTGGAGAAGACGGCCTTCCTGACCCCGCGTGGAGTGTACTGTTATACGTGCATGCCATTTGGGTTGCGCAACGCAGGCACGACCTTTGAGCGGCTGATGCACATCGCCTTAGGCTGGCAGCTCGGGAGGAACGCAGAAGCTTACGTCGATGATATTGTGGTGAAGTCTCGTGAGGCAAGGACCCTGATACAGGACCTGGGAGAAACCCTCGTGAGCCTCAACGAGGTGGACCTACGACTCAACCCGGAGAAGTGCCTGTTTGGAGTCCCCTCAGGCAAGCTCCTGGGTTTCCTCATATCCCATAGGGGCATCGAGGCCAACCCGGAGAAGGTCAAGGCAGTCGAAGACATGAGCCCACCAAGGACCCTCAGAGAAATGCAGAAGCTCACCAGGCGTGTAACTGCGCTGGGGCGTTTCATCTCCAAGCTGGGGGAACAAGCGCTGCCCTTCTTCAAACTGATGAAGAAAAAGGGCCCCTTCGAGTGGACTGAAGAGGCCGACAAGGCATTCCAAGACCTCAAGAGGTACCTTACCAGTCCACCAGTGGTGGTAGCTCCGCGTCCTCGGGAGCCCCAAGTGCTCTACCTTGCGGCCACCCCTACTCCACTAGCGCAACCCTGGTAGCGGTCAGGGAGGAGCGCTGTGCCAAGGCCACATCAACTGTCCAAACTAAAGCGAAACAGAGCCAGGAGGGCCTCACGAAGGCCGCAACCGCAGCCGGAAAGGAACAGCCGCGGCAGGAGAATGCACCCGGAGCAGGAGAGGCCCCCTCTGGCAACCAAGCACTGGGAGCTCCATCGTCTCAAGAGACGCCTCGACCTCCGGAGGACACAAGCAGTGCCAACACCCTCAACCTCGTCAAGCACCCCGTGTATTTCGTCAGCACAGTGCTACGGGACGCGATGGCGCGGTACCCCATGCCTCAAAAGCTCCTCCTCGCGCTATTGGTGGCCTCATGCAAGCTGCGACACTACTTCCAAGGCCACCCCATCAAGGTCGTCTCGGCATACCCCTTGGAGAGGGTACTTAGGAGCCCCAACTCGGCTGGAAGGGTTGCTGAATGGAACATCGAGCTGCAAGCATTTCAGCTAGAATTCAGTACGACCAGAGTCATCAAGGGAGCCGTGTTAGCAGATTTCATGGCAGAATGGGCAGAAGCGCCGGGTCTCGAGGCAGGCGAAGACCGGTCACTTTCCCCAGGAAGTAAAGCACCGGATGGCTGGGTCATGTACTTTGATGGGGCGTTCTCCCGACACGGTGCGGGAGCTGGCGCAGTGCTCGTATCTCCTACCCAGGACAAACTCTACTACGCCGTGCAACTTTGCTTCCAGCACGGAGAAAAGGTCTCCAACAACATAGCGGAGTATGAAGGCCTAATAGCAAGCTTGAAGGCCGCAACTGCCTTAGGGGTGAAGCGCCTCATCATCAAGGGCGATTCGCAGCTCCTCTTCAACTTCTCCAACAAGATATACGAGCCAAAGGACGAGCACATGGAGGCCTACCTCGCTGAGGTCCGCAAGATGGAGAAACAGTTCTAGGGACTGGAGTTGCAGCATGTGCTTCGCGACACCAATCAGGAGGCTGACGACATTGCCAAGAGGGCATCTAGGCGGCTGCATCAGGAGCTCGGCATCTTTGAGGAGCGGCTCGTCAAACCCTCGGCGGTGCCGTCGCTGTCCAGCACGGCACAACCGAGGGAGGAGCTCCCTCAGCCGCCTGCCTCGGGAGCTCCAGTCTGCGGCCCGGCATCAGGGGCACTCCTGCTCCTAGCGTTGGAGCCTCAGGAGGGATGTTGGATCCCAGAGATCAAGGACTACCTGATGTAAGGGATTCTACCGGAGAACGAGGAGGAGGTGGAACGTGTGGCATGGCAGGCCACGGCTTATTGCATCCAGGATGGCGAGCTCTACAGGAAGCGGCCAAATGACGTGTCCCTATGTTGCATTTCCAGGGAGCAAGGAAAGGAACTGTTGGCGGACATACACAGCGGAGACTGCGGGCACCACTCGTCGTCACGAACCCTCGTCGGCAAGGCCTTCCGCAGCGGGTTCTACTGGCCCACAGCACTCAGCGACGCTGTTGAGCTGGTGAAGGCTTGCGAGGCCTGCCAGTTTCACGCTAAACAAATCCATCAGCCTGCGGGGGGTCTGCAGACCATACCCCTCTCCTGGCCGTTTGTAGTTTGGGGGTTGGACATTCTGGGCCCGTTCCCTCGGGTGCCAGGGGGCTATCGCTACCTCTACGTCGCCGTGGACAAGTTCACCAAGTGGGCCGAGCTGGAAGCTGTCCGCACAATCCTGACAGGCTCGGCAGTCAAGTTCATCAAGGGCCTCATGAGCCGATTTGGGGTGCCTAACTGCATCATCACTGAAAACGGTTCGCAATTCACCAGTAATCTCTTCAAAATGTACTATGCTAACCTTGGAACACAGATATGCTACGCTTCCGTAGCACACCCCCAGAGCAATGGCCAGGCTGAACGAGCCAACGCGGAGGTCCTGAGGGGCCTCAAGGCCAGGACCTTCAAGAAGAAGCTGGAGGCCTATGGTAGGGGCTGGCACGACGAGCTCCAGTCCGTGCTATGGTCAATCCGCATGACATTGACCAAGCCGACTGGCGAGACCCCGTTCTTCCTCGTCTATGGAGCGGATGCTGTTCTCCCTCACGAGGTCGGACGTCGCTCCGCACGGGTCCTGGCATTCGACGAGGCTTAGCAGGACGCCCTGCGGGGGACGGATCTCGTGCTGGGGGAGGAACGCCGTCGGGAAGCCGCACTGCGAGCGGCAAGGTATCAACAGGCTCTACGACGATACCATAGCCGCAACATCCGCCCCAGGACCCTTGAGGTAGGGGATCTCGTGCTCAGAAGGGTTCTCTCCAGGGAGGGGCTGCACAAGCTCTCTCCCATGTGGGAGGGCCCATTCAAGGTTGTTCATGTTTCCAGGCCTAGCTCCGCGCGCTTGGAGACTCCGGAGGGAGTACCCATCCAGAACCCATGGAACATTCAACATCTCCAGAGGTTCTACCCCTGAGTGAAGCCGCTGCATTTTGGAAAAGGCCCGGTGCCTGTGAAGAAGGCGAATGCCTGTGAAGCCGCTGCGTTTTGGAAAAGGCCCGGTGCCTATGAAGAAGGCGAATGCCTGTGAAGCCGCTGCGTTTTGGAAAAGGCCCGGTGCCTGTGAAGAAGGCGAATGCCTGTGAAGCTACCGCATTTCAAGAAAGGACCGGTGCCTGTGAAGAAGGCCAACGCCTGTGAAGCTCACCGCCCGTGACACTCTCACGTAATAATGACTGGGGCTGTACACGCCCCGGAGTCTCTAGAGTGCCGCCCTCGGGCCTCGGGGGCTCCCGCCCACGCCCAGTGACAACACTTAGCTCCGCGCTGGTGAGAAGACGTCGAAGACTAGAATAGGCGCCGGACGCGGCTTTCCCATTTGCTTTCTGCAGTTGGCTTGCTTATTCCTGTTTGAAGTTTTTATTGGAGTTGCTGACGTTCCTGGCTTGTGGCTCTTTGTCTTTCTCGCTCGCTCACCTCGTTTTCTCTCGCGAAGTCTCGCGAGGGAGGATCGCGGGCACCCTCGCAAGTGTTTTATGCCCCGATCGCTTGGAGCTTTCCTTTCCGAGTCCTCTGCGGGAGCACCCCTCCCAGTCCGTGCCCCACGGGCATCATGCCACGAGCGCAGGACCTGGGCCGATCGCCCCCATAGCTAAGACCATAAGTTACCCCTCCTACTGATCCTTGCAGGGCATGAAGCGCGCGAGGAGGCGACGACCTCGGGAGGCGAGGACCGCGCCAAGCCCCACCGAGCTAAAATAGTTCCCGCACATGGGAGCGCGTCACGAGAACACGGCGCAGAAATAGCGGAAACGGCGCGATGGTTAAACAGCAACAGTTCTAATACGCCCCTGCGGGGCCCTACATCACTTACTATTTTTGCGCTGGATAAGAAAGAAAACAAAACGAGCGTGATTCGTCCTACGCCAACCCACAGCGAAGGCTCGAGCTGCTCCTGGGACTCAGGCAGATCCCTCCTCTCGCTTCACTGGGGCACGACGGCGGGCTGACCCGCTACCTTCACCCAAGCGGGCGCGATGGCGAGGAGGCTGGTCGCGGCCACCGCCGGAGGAGCTTCTGGCTGAGAGGGGGTTGCTGAAGCTCGGCGGACCCCGAGCACCACCGCCTGTACGCCAGTCGCCATCTTCATCCTGGTTAGAGCCAGGGCTGGGCAGGCGGCCGCGGTCATCGTCTTCTGGGCAACACCCGGCACGGCGACCGTCTTCCCCGAACACCCTCACGTAGAGGGTGGCGTCGCCATCAAACTTGAAGTACAAGGTGCACCACTGACTCAGGCCACGCGCGCGGGCAAACGTTTGCCAGCCGCGTGTCAGAGCCCCGTTCCCAGAAACGGAGACCTCCAGCAACGCCCAGGAGGCCCTGCTGGAGCATCCGTCTTTCTGGAGCCAGAAGCCGCACCGGGCGCTGGCCGACAGCTCATCTACGAAGAAACGGGGGAGCTGGAGCCTGGTGCTGAATGGGTCTGCCGACCACACAACAAACTCCGACAGCACCTCCGCAGAGCGAAAGCATGGCCTAGGGGGGCGCACACCCACGGCGTGCCCCCCGTCGGCAACCTGGCGCTCACCACCGCGCCGGGAACCGCCTCCATGGCCGCGGGAGGCCACCACGGGGACTGTGGTATACCTGCGAGGGCGGCCTTGGCCGCGCTTGGCCAGGGGGGAGTCAGGCCCAGCCTGGGGGGCCTTCCCTTTCTCCGCGGCCGAGAATCTCTTTGGAGCCATGGGAGCGACGGGTAATCGAGAAGAAGGAAAGGAGCAGCAAGGAGGGACGGGCCGAAGGGGGTCGCCCGGCCCCGTACTTATAGCCGAGGAAGGCCAACCGCCGAGCACCATGACCTCAGGTAATCATGACCCATATCTTTGCATGTAGGGACTTGTCAAGTCGTGCAGTTGCCGAGGCGTCGTGGGAAGTACAGACGCCCACGCCCACGCCCAATCAACCGCCACGCGGCGCCCAAGGCCGCAGGCTGTTAGGGCCCGCGGCGCTTCATGCTTGCCCCTTCGCTTCTCTGCTAAGCCAAGCCTGCGCGCGCCTTGGGCCCGGGGCTACTATCGGTGTTTTGGGAACGGGGGTCCCCAGACTTGCCTGCCTGTGGCCTGCGGCGTGGATCAAGCGGGGGCCCAGCGTGGCCCATCTTCATCAGCTCAAGCTCAAAGACCCTCGCGAGGGGCCAAGCCTCGCGGGGCGGACGACAGGAAGCTTCCTCAGAGGCAGCCTCATCAGGCAGGCTCGCGAGGAGGCGGAGAGATCAAGGCAGGGGTACCTCGCGAGGAACCCATGACGCAAGCCATGACGATCGAGACCAGGCGGGCGCCAGGCGGGCCAGCCAGCGCAGTGTCCTTGTTTCCCCTTTGGTGCAAAGGGGGCAAGCACAGGCCAAGGCATCAGGCAAAGGTTACCATTCTAGTGCAACGAGACCAAGACCAGCCGGACGACAGGACGGAGGTCACCGTGGAGCCCAAGAGGCGTCATCGCCAGTGCTTTTGGCAGCCGAAGACCACCTTTGGTCAGGATAACTTGTACTAGATGTTCCCCTTCGAAATGGCCAATTGTTGGTGCCCTTCCCGCTCATTATTTGGGGAGAGGCCCAGGGCCTCTATAAATAGAGCTAGCCACCACAGAGGAGAGATCATCTAGACACCCCAAGAACATCGAGAGATCTGATAGAACCCTAGCAGAGAGAGAGAGAGAGAGAGGCGATGAACTCACCCTAGCAGTTCATCGCACCAACTCAAGAACACCTCTCGCGAGGCTGTTCTTCCCTTGTACTGTCCATCATCAGCCCCAGAGGCAATCCACCACACCACACACTGGAGTAGGGTATTACACCACAACGGTGGCCCGAACCAGTATAAACCTCGTGTCTCTTGTGTTGTTCATCATTTTTCATCTTAGTTCGCACGAGAGGACCAGACATAGATCGGTAGGGGAGAGATATCCACGCGCACCCCAGTGTTCGAACCTCAAGGGTCTGCCGGAACCCGAAACCCGACACAAGTCTAAAGGAAAATGGGACTTCTTTTGATCAACAAGACTTCGCCGCTTGTGTTAAAGTAATCCGTCCTCATGCGACAGTCATTGCTGAAGAAACCAATCTCTCCAAATATCAGCCGACTTACGACGCAGATAACCAGAAGATGCATACTCCTGCGTATAAAGTGATGGATTTGATTCCTCCAATTCGTAAGCACACCTTCGCCCTTGAAATTGACCCGTCCAATCTTATTGATGACGAAGTTGAATTCTACGCCTTGCACGGCTTTGATTGGTCAAAACCAAACTTCCAAATGGTGGAGGAGGACGAAGAACCGGCAAGGGATGACCCAGAGCCAGGCCAAGAAGAATGAGCCATCGGGCCGTTGATACCTTTGATCTTTGAAAACACTTGATCTCATTCGGCTCATGAAACCATGTAATAGGGTAGCAAAAACTTGAATCTGCTGTGCCATCGTGCACGTTTCTGCCTTTTGCTTAATACTGCTGATATGTGAGTTTAAAAACCCTTATAAGTATGATAACCTCTGACTTATGCAAATCTGAATGATTATTATCCTGCACTCAAAGAAAGTACAAGCACCCTGGCGGCTTACCGCGGGCGGGTCATGATACCCAATGAAAGCCACTGAGGATGAAAATTCCATAACCATGGCCGATTTGACAATTGTTAAATAAGATGTCATACCTGTAGTATATGCTTAGACTGTCGGCTTATCAACTTCATGCAGTTAGAGGTGTAAGAGCTATAACTCTAAACATAGGAGTATGATACTCTGGCGACTTAGAATCTGTCCTCCTGACGGGTTGTAAAAACCCAAAGTATGCTTCAAATATGAGCCATAAACAGGGCAGCTGGGCCCGACTTGTAAAAACCAGAAGGCAATGAAAGACCATATAAAAATACAAATAAGAAATCAAAAGAAATTTGAGGCTTTTGGCGGCTGCCAAGCCAAAGTGTCTTCTTCAATGAAACTAGCCCGAGCCACTGGATTGTTCGTCCATTTCATGAGCCTGACTCACAGTACCCAATCGACATTTGAACCCAGATAAAGTCGTATCTTGATTTATAGACTTATCAGGAGTACGCTGGGTCAGAGTAACAGCATACATCATGGGCCGATTTATCCAAGTTTCAAGGAAGACGACTTATGAAGCCTGGATCTATCCTGACTATCTGTAAACCGTGCTCTCGCATGAAAAGCCACTGTTTGAACCTTAACGAGCTCAGATCTTGGTCGAATACGCCGTAAAGACTGATCGTTAAGAGTTCGGCGGATCAATCAGGATGACCTGATGGAGTTGAAGCAGCTGGTCACAGGTAGGATGACCCGGACAGGTTATGTTCTCTTTGGTCGAATACGCCTATGTTTGAACAAACCTGGTCAATAGGGTAGTAACGCTATGTTCTCTTTGGTCGAATACGCCTATGTTTGAACAGGAAGCCCCCAAGTGACGTGCTTACAAATTGTGCTCGTCAGGGACCTATGTTTGAGCTGTGTTTGGTCTCTAAAATTTGGGTGTCGAGCCTCTTAAATGAATATGATGATAAAGACTCAGCTTCGAGGAAGCGGAACGATCGAGGCCCTGAATTGTCAGGGATGCCGGCTTTATTACACTGCTTATAATATATACATCAGGTAACTATGTATCATCATGAGAACCGGTGGCTCAAGTATAGTAGGGCCGAAGATGAGCAATGTTCCATGGCCGACGGGTCTCCTCCTCCAATGTGCATGAATCCTTGTCGTCTCGAATGTCGATTAGGTAGTATGCCCCATTATGTAAATTCTTGCTGACCACAAAAGGTCCTTCTGTTGGCATTCTGGGAATGGGGGTCGCCAAACTTGCCTGCTTGCGGCCCACGGCGTGGCTTTACTGGCAGGCCAGTATGGCCCATCTTCATCAACAAGGAATCAAGACCCTCACGAGGGACCAAGCCTCGCGAGGCGGACAATACAAGACCTCCTTAGGAGCGGCCTCACCAGACTGGCTCGTGAGGGGCGGAGAATTCAAGGACAGGCAAACCTCGCGAGGTTCTCGTGACGTAAGTCATGACAATCGAGACCGGGCGGGCACCAGTGCATGCAACGTCCTTGTTTCCTCTTTGGTGCTAAGGGGGCAAGCGTAGGCGTGGAGTATCGAGGCATCAAGCAAAGGTTTCCATATTGGTGCAACGAGACCAAGACCAGAAGGACGGCAAGACGGAGGTCACCGTGGAGTCCAAGATGGCGTCACCACCAGAGCCTTTGGCAGGCGAAGACTGCTTATGTCAGGATAGCTTGTACTAGTTGTCCCCCTTCAAATTGGCCGTTGTTGGCTCCCTTCCCGCTCAATATTTGGGGAGAGGACCAGGGCCTCTATAAATATGACTAACCAGCACCATAGAGGGGGAGATCAGAGATTGGAGAGAGATCGGAGATTGGAGCCACCACATCCTTGGCGGCACACCCACCAAGCACAAGAACACCTCAACCTCAGGAGGCTGTTCTTCCCCTTCTACTGTTCGTCTTCAGCCCAAGAGGTAATCCACCACCACACCGGAGTAGGGTATTAAACCACAATGGTGGCCCGAACCAGTATAAATCTTGTGTCCTTTGTGTTGCGAGTTCGTCGAGTTAGTTCGTGAGATCTCAGCTAAGTTAGGACGCAGATCGATAGGGGGGAGATCTTCGCGCGCACCCTGATGTCTACTACACAACCTTCTTCTTATAGACGTTGTTGGGCCTCCAAGTGCAGAGGTTTGTAGGACAGTAGCAAATTTCCCTCAAGTGGATGACCTAAGGTTTATCAATCCGTGGGAGGCGTAGGATGAAGATGGTCTCTCTCAAGCAACCCTGCAACCAAATAACAAAGAGTCTCTTGTGTCCCCAACACACCCAATACAATGGTAAATTGTATAGGTGCACTAGTTCGGCGAAGAGATGGTGAAACAAGTGGTATATGGATAGTAGATAAAGGTATTTGTAATCTGAAATAATAAAAACAGCAAGGTAGCAAGTGATAAAAGTGAGCGTAAATGGTATTGCAATGATGGTAAACAAGGCCTAGGGTTCATACTTTCGCTAGTGTAAGTTCCCTCAACAATACTAACATAATTGGATCATATAACTATCCCTCAACATGCAACAAAGAGTCACTCCAAAGTCACTAATAGTGGAGAACAAACGAAGAGATTATGGTAGGGTACGAAACCACCTCAAAGTTATCCTTTCTGTCGTGGAAACGTCATGACAGATGTCCTAGGTGTCAGGACTTAGTCGCGAGGCCTACGCATCTATGTGGTAGCTTGAGAGGGGTTGAGCGGAATCGAGGGACGCAACATAAGACAAGGATTTAGACAGCTTCGGGCCCCGGGAAACATCATCCGGTAATAACCCTACATGTTGTTTGTGGCTAGATCTCATTATGCCCATGAGAGAGTTGTCGGTAAGCCGGCTCTTTGTGTCTAGCCCTAGAGATGTTTCTTCTTGCTTGTCCCTCTTTGGGGAGCCCTGCCCCTCCTTATATATGTTGAAGGGGCGGGTTACATGACTAGTCCTAGTAAGATTAGGATTACTCTATTACAAGTGGAGTCCTAGTCTTGCTTCCTTTGTAGGAGAACATTCCTTATGCCTTTCTTCTTAAGCCGACCCACCATAACATGAGATGGTCTTCTGGGCCTTGGGCCTTGTCATCCATCTGAAACACCCGCCTGGTCACTAATGAGCCGCCAAGATCGGGCGGGTTACCCGTGAGTCGCCAAGATCCATCCGGGTCATACATCCAGCAGGGTTACACCGCGGGGTATATCCCCGACATTAGCCCCCAGTTTAATTTGGATTTATCCATGTTAAACTAATCTATGATATAAACACAAGAACAAATTTGACAAGTTGTGCTCCGGTTTAAATATTTTGTAAGCCGGCACCTGATCATCCTTAAGTCCTTGTCATTTCCTTGTTGATATATACATGTCCATGATCTCATAGCAAATCTCCCTTAGCAGATATGTTTCAATTTTGTCAATAAAAATCCAGATACTTATTTTGAGAAATCCGGGTCAATAGACCAGCTTCAGAGTCAATTTGCAGACATTGGTATCTTTATAGAGAAATATTGTAAGAAATAATCCACTTGAATCGGCTTCCAAAGCGCCGGCTTAAAAAATATTGGTCTTGAAAAAACTCATCTGACTTTCAGCCGGCTTGTAGAACTTGCCGGTTTATCATTGCCAAAATATCCGGTTTGTAAATATTGATAGCACTGGGTCATAATTGTTGCCGATGCCGGGTCATAGTTATTGGTGACGTCGGGTCAATCTGGTTTACTCAAAACTGAGAATTTGAAGATTTTTCTCCCTTATATCCATATTACCTATAGCCCCCAAGTCTTGAGTAGAAACAAAGTGATGACTTAAGACTTGCTTCAATATAAGTACCGCCACTTTGAAGAAATCCATGTTGTTCATCTTAGTCACTAGTAAAGACTGAATACTCCATATATGTAGCCCCCAAGTGCCGGGTTGTCATGCTTGCAGCAACCTGGGACTTGTAATTGCCTTATACTCATAAAAAACTTCAACCAGTGTAGCTCCCAAGGGCCGGGTCATTATGCAATAATGAGCAGGGACTTTATAAATATGATCATATAGACTTGAACAACAACGTGTAGCCCCCAAGGGCCAGCTCAGTAAGATAATATTGAGCTAGGACTTTATATATACTTCTTTTGAAAAGAACATCATATGATGTAAGGCCCATCATGGGGCTTGAACCCACGTCCACAAGGTTAAGAGCTTTGTGCTTTACCAACTGAGCAGTGGACCCTTCAATATAATGGAATGAAACTTGTGTACCTTGAATTGTTGACAGGAGCAATTGGTAGCCCCCAAGGGCTGGCTCATTATGATGTGATGAGTCGGGTCTTCAATAAGGCCAGTAAAATTGTCTTTGCATTAGCCCCCAAGTGCCATGGTGCATGCTGGCAGTGACATGGGACTTGCATATTTGATATAATCTCAAACTGAATAATGTAGCCCCCAAGTGCCGGGTTTTAAGCCTGCAGCAACTCGGGACTATTCTTTCCATTGTAGAATAAATCATATCCATTGATAAAATAATAGCCATTGTGCCAAAGCGACTTTGAATACCTTATCCGTTGACAAGTAAATCCGGAGTTCAAATACCCGGTGGCTCTTGGCCGATGGCGATTTAATATGCCTCCATTGTAAGCCAGAAGTTTTATAACCCGGCGGCTTATAGCCTTTGAGAAAATCAAGAATTGATAACCCTGTTGAGACACCAATTTCAATCTTTGATGATGGGCTGGAACTTAATCATTTATGTAAGTCATAGCTCTGTAAATCCTGCACAGAGTTTAAACAACATATGCCTTGGTGACTTAACGTCAAAAGCCAGGGCGGGTAACCACTCAAATGTAGTCCTATCCCGCGCATAAGTAAATCACAAGATACCTTGGCGGTTTACCGCAGGGCGGATCATAATATCCCCAACATATAACCATTATGATATTTAATTTTTACTGCCGGTTTACATGACCTATGCAGTAAGCGTGATAACCCAATTCTTAGAAGCCAATACTTCCAAATATATGATGATTGTCACATGCTGGCGACTTATCGTCCAAAGGCAAGCCGGGTTTAAACGAAACCACACTTATATGCTTCAGATATGAGCAAAAAGTCTCAAAACCCAAAAGATTGTTTGCAAAAACTTAAACCAAATAAAAAATCGAGGTTTTTGATTCGAATACGATCTGTAAACCGTTCCAAAGGGGTTAAGATAGGATTCGAATACGATCATGTAGCCCCCAGTGGCTTTGGCATTGCGCCGATCAAGAGGGTACCGACAGCTATGTTCTCTTTGGTTCGAATACGACCTATGTTTGAACAGGAAGCCCCCAAATGACCTTGAGAGGTTTTTAACGACCCTGATTCGAATACGATCCAAGTCGGACCCAAAAGGGGTTAAGCTATGATTCGGATACGATCAAGAAGCCCCCTAGTGAGTTTGGCTTTGCGCCGATCAAAAGGGTTACGACAGCTATGTTCTCTTTGGTTCGAATACGACCTATGTTTGAACAGGAAGCCCCCAAATGACCTGTAAATGTGGCTATGAGCCGGATCAAAGGGTAATCATAGCTTAGCTCAATAAGCCGGAAGCCCCCAAGTGATATATTTCTGAGCTATGCTCGCCGGGTGCCTATGTTTGAGTTGTGCTATGCAACAAACTCTCTTTGGTCCCTGTAATTTTTTCTGAAAACTCGAACTTGCGAGAGATGAATTCTTTTTTAAACCAGAATTTCAAACCGGATATTTAGAGCTTCAAAGCTTTGTGGGAGACAGGTTTACCTTGAGCCGGATTGTAAACCGAAGCATCATTGTGAGCTGGAAATTTTCTGACGGCCTTTTAATTTTTACCAATATGGCGGTGGCCTCCAGGGCCGGGTTATTTTTCTCTCCAATGATCCGGAGTTCCCGAGTCATGTCATTGTAGCCCCCGAGTCTCAAGACGACCCGAGGAGTTGGCTTGAGATTCTCCATATTTAACCGTGATATAAACCGGCATGAGTTATCCAATAGCTCAGTGATATAATAATCCCTTTTTTCAGTAGATAATTTGTCCTGCATTGGAAAACTTGCAAGCCAGAGTAATTGCTCTTTTAAAGAAAGCAATATATAATATAAAAATATAATGAATGTATTTCACCTGATATGTTAGGCCAGAAAATATCCACTGCGGAGTTGATGATCACCACGGTGAAGCTGAAATCAATCATGGGCGAGTCGGCCATGCAAGCAGACGGATGAATCAGCCGCGGTGTTGTAAGCCAGCGTGGACGGGCGAGTCAACCGTGTCATGTTGATGTAAATTGGCCCATAAAACGGCGGTTTGCACATATTTTCATTGAGGATCATGGCACGGTCAGATGCTGACGCATGATGATGGTGGCAAAAGCTATACATCGATGACACGGCCATCACTCTTTCAGTGAACAATCGTCCTGCATAATCAACATGACCAAGGCAAAGATAAACTGCTCTTTGAAAAAATAATATGTGCTAATAAAACAAACTCGTATATCACCTGATTTGACGGATGATCAGTTCATCACGACAGAGGCGGCTCAGGCAGACCGGCTGGCGACTCCCGGCGGCTCAACACCGTAGAGGCATAGATGATGTAGGCAGTTTAAAAGCAATGTTGTAGGCTCAAACAGCGGGTCAGCATGAGGGTGGCTCGATGTGCGATAAGAGTGATTCAATGTGGCCACTGCAGTTCTCGTATGGAATCGACGGCGATTTGAAAAGAGCAGTGCTAGACAGACGATACTATCATTGCACTTGCCTAGTGTTCTTTGTTTTGTAATACTGTTTCTGGCTAGTTGATTTTGTAAAGCACTTCCTCCCAATTTGCTAGCAATGATGGAGCAGCTTGAAATTGTACAGTATTCTTAGTACCGCGCGAACACTCCCATTGGGTCACTCCAGTACCTTGGTAATAGAAATAAGAAACACCGGCCATTGGATCCTTCATCTTGGCTCAATCAAGAGGCAGAAGTGACTTCCCTTCTTATCTCAACATGAGTGACAGATCGTAGCATCAGTAAATACCCTTTTAGTATTGTTGCTGAATACCTTTTGATCCTTCTAGCATGCAAAGTATGTTTGCGTTGATCTTCAAATACACATCTTATATGATGTGACTGCAGTATTGTGACTTCAGCTTGAAATTTCAACTAAATTTTGTCAGTCATTTTCCTCTGAAGGGCATAGACATAGCTTCTCAAGGAAAACTGGCCAGTCCTCGCCAAGCTATTGTTGAGGGTCTAGCTGCATGGTTACATCGAAATCTCTGTCCTGAATCAAATGTTAACTTTTGCTATTTAGTTGTAGCATCTAACTGCTTCTGAAATTGATTCGGTGATTAAATACCACTAATTTTCTTTCCATGGGCACGCTGTTTGTATGACGCCCCTTTTCTTGTATCTCTTCAAACATCAGCTCCTTTTATAACAGACGACCTAATCAGGTTCTTCAAGTACGAGTCCAAAACTTTATTCAGAAATTCAGCACAATCAATTGCGACACCTGCCAGACCCAGTGTCTCTGCTGTTTTCTCTATGCACTTATGTCGAAACAATATGTTCAACTGCTGACGAGGCACTCCTGGGAAAGCAGAGGAAAATCACGGCTGCGTAGGGGCGGGGCGGTGCAGCAGCAAGCGCGGAGCCGGCTCGTGGGCGTGCACGCACGGGCGGAGCAAAGCGGAGCTGAGCCAAAGCGGTGACGTGTGCGCGCAGGTGGTGAAGAATGAAAACGAGGCCAGTGCCACAAGGAAGTGGGCGGCTTGGCGCGACGCGGATAGCGGCGGCTGAGGCAGACGCCTTTGGAGGCGGCTCAGCAGCAGGCCGCACGATGCAGCGACGGTTTGAGGCGACGGAGGTGAAGGCAAAGCCACAGGGCATCGATGGCGGTTTGGCGCAGCCATGGTAGAGGCGACTCGAGGAGGAGCAAGGCCTAGCGACGACATGAGAGACCCGCCCGGCAGAAAGGGGCAGCGCCAATTCACCCACGGCTGCGGCGGTGAGTCGATGCCAGCCACGGGTGGCTTGAATCGGGGGCGAGGGTGAGGCGGCGGTCTTGGCACGGACATGGTCGCGGCGGCTTGAGGCGGTTGTAGCAGCTCAATGGGGTCCATCCGAGGCGAACGCGGCAACTCGGCAGAAGCCGGCCAGCTCGAAGGCGGACCTGGCTCATCGCGGAGGAGAGCTCACTACGGCGAGTCCGGGGCCGTGTCGGAGGAGGTTTCGCGGCAGCTTTGAGGAGCTTAAGGCCAGGCCGGCTCCTCTTCAGGGCAAGCTCGCGGTAGCTCGAGATCAAACTAAAACCGTGTGGCGGCTGTTCACGAAAACAAACATGGTCCGGCGGTCGCTGCTTGAGACGGAGCTGAGTCAAAGGCGGAGCTTGAGTCCGTGACTCCCTCCAGGTCATGGTATCTTTTTTTTCTTTGTTGATTTCCAACTGATCGTGTAAACAATTCCACTGATCGCTTCGGGACTTTGGCCTTGTACGCGTTGACGATTTACACAGTTGGTATTCCCATCGGACCCGGTGAACCAGCTCAACGAAACTTCAGACTTTAATCCTGCCAATTTCGGTGAGTTACGGGTTGACACTTGAGACGCCGGCGAAACAGGTTCCACCAATGGTTGCATCGGCGGCAGCGCACAGGTAGTTGTAACCCTAATCTTGTATATGCCAACTCCAAAATTAATCATAATTTTGAACATAACTGATGAACTTGCCGCTCCTTTATCGTCCAACCAATTGCGTTCTTCTTGATCCCTAAAGAATTCCCTCTAAAAACTCAACACCACCGTGCGCGAGCCCCACGGTGGGCGCCAACTGTCGTGGAAACGTCACGGCAGATGTCCTAGGTGTCAGGACTTAGTTGCGAGGCCAACGCATTTATGTGGTAGCTTGAGAGGGGTTGAGCGGAATCAAGAGACACAACATAAGACAAGGATTTAGACAGCTTCGGGCCCCGGGAAACATCATCCGATAATAACCCTACATGCTGTTTGTGACTAGATCTCATTATGCCCATGAGAGAGTCGTCGGTAAGCCGGCTCTTTGTGTCTAGCCCTAGAGATTGTTTCTTCTTGCTTGTCCCTCTTTGGGGAGCCCTGCCCCTCCTTATATATGTTGAAGGGGCGGGTTACATGACTAGTCCTAGTAAGATTAGGATTACTCTATTACAAGTGGAGTCCTAGTCTTGCTTCCTTTGTAGGATAATATTCCTTATGCCTTTCTTCTTAAGTCGGCCCACCATAACATGAGATGGTGTTCTTGGGCTTGGGCCTTGTCATCCATCTGAAACCCCCGCCGGGTCACTAATGAGCCATCAAGATCGGACGGGTTACCCGTGAGTCGCCAAGATCCATCCGGGTCATACATCCAGCAGGGTTACACCGCGGGGTATATCCTTGACACTTTCTGATCGATCTATTCAAGAGTCCGTAGTGAAATAATATGAAGCTATTCTTTACATTCAATCTATCACAGAGTTCGTACTAGAATAACACCTTAAGACACAAATCGGCCAAAATCCTAATGTCACCTAGATACTCCAATGTCACTTCAAGTATCCGTGGGTATGATTATACGATATGCAGCTCACAATCTCAGATTCATCTATTCAACCAACACAAAGAACCTTAAAGAGTGCCCCAAAGTTTCTACCGGAGAGTCAAGACGAAAATGTGTGCCAACCCCTATGAATAAGTTCACGAGGTCACGGAACTCGCAAGTTGATCACCAAAACATACATCAAGTGGATCACATGATACCCCATTGTCATCATAGATAAGCACGTGCAAGACATACATCAAGTGTTCTCAAATCCTTAAAGACTCAATCCGATAAGACAACTTCAAAGGGAAAACTCAATCCATTACAAGAGAGTAGAGGGGGAGAAACATCATAAGATCCAAATATAATAGCAAAGCTCGTGATACATCAAGATCGTATCACCTCAAGAACACGAGAGAGAGAGAGAGATCAAACACATAGCTACTGGTACATACCCTCAGCCCCGAGGAAGAACCACTCCCTCCTTGTCATGGAGAGCATCGGGATGATGAAGATAGCCACCGGAGAGGGATTCCCCCTCTCCGGCGGGGTGCCGGAACAGGTCTATATTGGTTTTCGGTGGCTACGGAGGCTTGTGGCGGCGGAACTCCCGATCTATTCTGCTCCCTGATGTTTTTAGGGTATATGGATATATATATAGGTGAAAGAAGTCGGTTAGGGGAGCCACGAGGGGCCCACGAGGGTGGGGGGCACGCTCAGGGGGGCAGGCGCGCCTCCCTACCTCGTAGCCACCTTGAAGCTTCCTTAACTTCAACTTCAAGTCTCCTGGATCATGTTCGTTCCAAAAATCACGCTACCGAAGGTTTCATTCCGTTTGGACTCCGTTTGATATTCCTTTTCTGCGAAACACTGAAACAAGGGAAAAAACAGAAACTGTCATTGGGCTCTGGGTTCATAGGTTAGTCCCAAAAAAATATATAAGTGCATAATAAAGTCCATAAACATCCAAAACAGATAATATAAGAGCATGGAACAATCAAAAATTATAGATACGTTGGAGACGTATCAGCATCCCCAAGCTTAATTCCTGCTCGTCCTCGGGTAGGTAAATGATAAAAAGAGATTTTTTGATGTGGAATGCTACCTAACATATTTATCCATATAATTCTCTTTATTGTGGCAAGAATATTCAGATCCATAAGATTCAAGACAAAAGTTTAATACTGACATAAAAACAATAATACTTCAAGCATACTAACAAAGCAATCATGTCTTCTCAAAATAACATGGCCAAAGAAAGCTATCCCTACAAAATCATACAGTCTGTCTATGCTCTATCTTCACCACACAAAATATTTAAATCATGCACAACCCCGATGACAAGCCAAGCAATTGTTTTATACTTTTGATGTTCTCAAACTTTTTCAATCTTCACGCAATATATGAGCGTGAGCCATGGATATAGCACTATATGTGGAATAGAAGGGTGGTTGTGGAGAAGATAAAAAAGGAGAAGATAGTCTCACATCAACTAGGTGTATCAACGGGCTATGGCGATGCCCATCAATAGATATCAATGTGAGTGAGTAGGGATTGCCATGCAATGGATGCACTAGAGCTATAAGTGTATGAAAGCTCGACAAAAGAACTAAGTGGGTGTGCATCCAACTTGCTTGCTCATGAAGACCTAGGGAAATTTTGAGGAAGCCCATCATTGGAATATACAAGCCAAGTTCTATAATGTAAAATTCCCACTAGTGTATGAAAGTGATATCATAGGAGACTCTCTATCATGAAGATCATGGTGCTACTTTGAAGCACAAATGTGGGAAAAGGATAGTAGCATTGTCCCTTCTCTTTTTCTCTCTCTCATTTTTTGGGCCTTCTCCCCTTTTTTTATGGCCTTTCTTTTTTTCGTCCGGAGTCTCATCCCGACTTGTGGGGGAATCATAGTCTCCATCATCCTTTCCTCACTCGGACAATGCTCTAATAATGATGATCATCACAGTATACTTACTTACAACTCAAGAATTACAAGTCGATACTTAGAACAAAATATGACTCTATGTGAATGCCTCCGGCGGTGTACCGAGATGTGCAATGATGCATGAGTGACATGTATGCAGAATTATGAACGGTGGCTTTGCCACAAATACGATGTCAACTACATGATCAGCAAGCAATATGACAATGATGAAGCGTGTCATAATAACGGGACGATGGAAAGTTGCATGGCAATATATCTCGGAATGGCTATGGAAATGCCATAATAGGTAGGTATGGTGGCTGTTTTGAGGAAGGTATATGGTGAGTGTATGATACCAGTGAAAAGTGCACGGTATTAGAGAGGCTAGCAATGGTGGAAGGATGAGAGTGCGTATAATCCATGGACTCAACATTAGTCATAAAGAACTCATATACTTGTTGCAAAAATCTACAAGTTATCAAAGCAAAGTATTATGCGCATGCTCCTAGGGGATAGATTGGTAGGAAAAGACCATCGCTCGTCCCCGACCGCCACTCATAAGGAAGACAATCAATAAATAAATCATGCTCCGACTTCATCACATAACGGTTCACCATACATGCATTCTACGGGAATCACAAACTTTAACACAAGTATTTCTCAAATTCACAACTACTCAACTAGCATGACTCTAATATCACCATCCCCATATCTCAAAACAATCATCAAGTATCAAACTTCTCATAGTATTCAATGCACTTTATATGAAAGTTTTTATTATATCCCTCTTGGATGCCCATCATATTAGGACTAAATTCATAACCAAAGAAAATTACCATGCTGTTTAGGACTCTCAAAATAATATAAGTGACGCATGAGAGTTCATCTGTTTCTATAAAATAAAACCACCACCGTGCTCTAAAAAGATATAGGTGAAGCACTAGAGCAACAACAAACTACTCCGAAAGATATAAGTGGAGATCAATGAGTAGTCGAATAATTATGCAACTATATGAAGACTCTCTTACATTTAAGAATTTCAGATCTTGGTATTTTATTCAAACAACAAGCAAAACAAAAGAAAATAAAATGACGCTCCAAGCAAAACACACATAATATGGTGAATAAAAATATAGCTCCAAGTAAAGTTACTGATGAACGAAGACGAAAGAGGGGATGCCTTTCGGGGCATCCCCAAGCTTAGGCTTTTTGGTGTCCTTGGATTTTACCTTGGGGTGCCTTGGGCATCCCCAAGCTTAGGCTTTTGCCACTCCTTATTCCTTAGTCCATCGAATCTTCACTCAAAACTTGAAAACTTCACGACACAAAACTTAACAGAAAACTCGTAAGCTCCATTAGTATAAGAAAATAAATCATCACTTAAGTACTGTTGTGAACTCATTCTAAATTCATATTGGTGTAATATCTACTGTATTACAACTCATATATGGTTCATACCCTTCGATACTGCTCATAGATTCATCAAAATAAGCAAACAACACATAGAGAACAGAATCTGTCAAAAAACAGAACAGTCTGTAGTAATCTGTAGGTTTCGAATACTTCTGTAAGTCCAAAAATCCTGAGATATTAGTAAGTCCTAGGAAATTTGTTTATTAATCTACTGCAAGTGGAATTGGTACTTTATCGCTCTCTGGTAAAAAATGAAAATTATTCTCGTGAGCGCATACTTTCTGTTTTTTACAGCAAGATCAAATAACAATCACCCAAGAAGATCCTAAAGGCTTTACTTGGCACAAACACTAATTAAAACATAAAAAACACAATCATAACAGAGGATAGATGATTAATTTATTGCTAAATAGGAACAAAAATAGGAGCAAAAATAAAATTGGGTTGCCTCCCAACAAGCGCTATCATTTAACGCCCCTAGCTAGGCATGATGATTTCAATGATGCTCACATAAAGGATAAGAATTGAAACATAAAGAGAGCATCATGAAGAATATGACTAGCACATTTAAGTCTAACCCTCTTCCTATGCATAGGGATTTTGTGAGCAAACAATTTATGGGAGCAATAATCAACTAGCATAGGAAGGCAAAACAAGCATAAGTTTAAAACTTTAAGCACGTAGAGAGGAAACTTGATATTATTGCAATTCCTACAAGCATATGTTCCTCCCTCCACTACAAAAAAAAGACACATCCGTGACATTTTGGGCCGAACGAAATTTTTTCTGTCATACATATGACACTTCTATGACGATAATTGTGACAAAACCCGGTATCATCATAGATGTGGTGGGCTCCTACTTCTATGACAAAAAATCATGACAGAAAATGGGCTTTTCATCCTGGCGGGCTGGAGACGCAGCTGCATGACATTATTTGGGCCGTCCATGACGGAAAAAACCGTGGTAGAAGCGAGGGGGAGGAAAATTTCGGGGAGTTCCCGGTTACGGTGGGAGGTCGGGGCAGAGCAATGCGCGTTTCTCTCGTACACGCACGCGCGTGTGTGCGAGGCATTGGCGCTAACTGAACCCGAGCGAGGCGTTGGGCTCTAACTGAACCCGAGCTATTGCACTGCAGGCTACTCATTACTAAACCCAAGCAATCGATCGATGGCTGTTAACTGAACCTGATCGAGCGATTCCTTCGCTAGTGCTGCTAACTGAAGCCGATCGATTGGATGAACAGTGAGCATTGCGGGGGGGGGGGAGGGTTGGATGAATAGTGAGCGGTGACATTGCCTCTGGATGAACAGGACCCCGTGGTGTGGAGAGCTGGATGAACAGTAGACGGTGGAGGGGTGCCGGTGGAGGGGCGGTTGAACAGGACCCCGTGGTGTGGAGGGCTGGATGAACTGTAGACGGTGGAGGGGTGCCCGTGGAGGGGTGGTTGAACAGTAGCCGGTGGAGTAGCGCGTGGTGGAGGCTGGATGAACAGGAGCCCGTGGAGGCTGGAGGAGGCCGACGGTAGCCCGTGGAGGCTGGAGGAGGTCGACGGTGGAGATGAACAGTATCCCATGGAGTCCCGTTTTGCGGTACGCCACACCCCTCCCGATGAAGAAGACCCCCGTTTCAACCGTAGGAGGTCCATTTCGTCCGCTTTGCGGTACGCCACACCCCTCCGGATCAACAGGACCCCCTTTTCGACTATAGGAGGTCCGTTTCGTCCGTTTTGCGGTACGCCACACCCCTCCCGATTAACATGACCCCCGTTTCGACCATAGGAGGTCCGTTTCCTCCGTTTTGCGGTACGCCACACCCCTCCTGATCAACAGGACCCCGTTCCGAACATAGAAGGTTTGTTTCCTCCGTTTTGCGGTACACCAGGCCTCGTTTCCATCGCCTATTCCGTCCAAGCCCCCCCGATCAACACGACCACGCATTCCGTTCCGAACCAACCGGTTGGCTCTGAAGGAAATATGCCCTAGAGGCAATAATGAAGTTATTATTTATTTCCTTATATCATGATAAATGTTTATTATTCATGCTAGAATTGTATTAACCGGAAACATAATACTTGTGTGAATACATAGACAAACAAAGTGTCACTAGTATGCCTCTACTTGACTAGCTCGTTAATCGAAGATGGTTATGTTTCCTAACCATAACAAAAGAGTTGTTATTTGATTAACGGGATCACATCATTAGGAGAATGATGTGATTGACATGACCCATTCCATTAGCTTAGCACCCGATCGTTTAGTATGTTGCTATTGCTTTCTTCATGACTTATACATGTTCCTATGACTATGAGATTATGCAACTCCCGTTTGCCGGAGGAACACTTTGTGTGCTACCAAACGTCACAACGTAACTGGGTGATTATAAAGGAGCTCTACAGGTGTCTCCAAAGGTACATGTTGGGTTGGCGTATTTCGAGATTAGGATTTGTCACTCCGATTGTCGGAGAGGTATCTCTGGGCCCTCTCGGTAATGCACATCACTTAAGCCTTGCAAGCATTGCAACTAATGAGTTAGTTGCGGGATGATGTATTACGGAACGAGTAAAGAGACTTGCCGGTAACGAGATTGAACTAGGTATTGAGATACCGACGATCGAATCTCGGGCAAGTAACATACCGATGACAAAGGGAACAACGTATGTTGTTATGCGGTCTGACCGATAAAGATCTTCGTAGAATATGTAGGAGCCAATATGGGCATCCAGGTCCCGCTATTGGTTATTGACCGGAGACGTGTCTCGGTCATGTCTACATTGTTCTCGAACCCGTAGGGTCCGCACGCTTAAGGTTTCGATGACAGTTATATTATGAGTTTATGAGTTTTGATGTACCGAAGGAGTTCGGAGTCCCGGATGAGATCGGGGACATGACGAGGAGTCTCGAAATGGTCGAGACGTAAAGATTGATATATTGGACGACTATATTCGGACATCGGAAAGGTTCCGAGTGATTCGGGTATTTTTCGGAGTACCGGGTAGTTATGGGAGAAGCAATGGGCCTTGATGGGCTTTAGTGGGAAGAGGAGAAAGGGCCAAGGGGCTGCTGCGCCCCCCCTCCCCTCTGGTCCGAATTGGACTAGGGAAAAGGGGGCCGGCCACCTTTCCTTCTCCTCCACTTCCTTCTCCCTTCCTCCCCTCTTGGTGGACTCCTACTAGGACTTGGAGTCCTAGTAGGACTCCACATCCTGGCCGCACCAATTGCCTTGGCCGGCCTCCTCCTCCTCCATCCTTTATATACTGAGGCAAGGGGCACCCCATAGACACAAGTTGATCCACGTGATCTTTCCTTAGCCGTGTGCGGTGCCCCCTCCACCATAGTCCTCGATAATATTGTAGCGGTGCTTAGGCGAAGCCCTGCGATAGTAGTACATCAAGATCGTCACCACGCCGTCGTGCTGACGGAACTCTTCCCCGACACTTCGCTGGATCGGAGTCCGGGGATCGTCATCGAGCTGAACGTGTGCTAGAACTCGGAGGTGCCGTAGTTTCGGTGCTTGATCGGTCGGGCCGTGGAGACGTACGACTACATCAACCAAACGCTTCCGTTGTCGATCTACAAGGGTACGTAGATCACACTCTCCCCTCTCGTTGCTATGCATCACCATGATCTTGCGTGTGCGTAGGAATTTTTTTGAAATTACTACGTTACCCAACAGTGGCATCCGAGCCTAGGTTTTATATGTTGATGTTATATGCACGAGTAGAACACAAGTGAGTTGTGGGCGATATAAGTCATACTGCTTACCAGCATGTCATACTTTGGTTCGGCGGTATTGTTGGACGAAGCGGCCCGGACCGACATTACGCGTACGCTTACGCGAGACCGGTTCTCCCGACGTGCTTTGCACATAGGTGGCTTGCGGGTGACAGTTTCTCCAACTTTAGTTGAACCGAGTGTGGCTACGCCCGGTCCTTGTGAAGGTTAAAACAGCACCAACTTGACAAACTATCGTTGTGGTTTTGATGCGTAGGTAAGATTGGTTCTTGCTTAAGCCCGTAGCAGCCACGTAAAACTTGCAACAACAAAGTAGAGGACGTCTAACTTGTTTTTGCAGGGCATGTTGTGATGTGATATGGTCAAGACATGATGCTAAATTTTATTGTATGAGATGATCATGTTTTGTAACCGAGTTATCGGCAACTGGCAGGAGCCATATGGTTGTCGCTTTATTGTATGCAATGCAATCGCGCTGTAATGCTTTACTTTATCACTAAGCGGTAGCGATAGTCGTGGAAGCATAAGATTGGCGAGACGACAACGATGCTACGATGGAGATCAAGGTGTCGCGCCGGTGACGATGGTGATCATGACGGTGCTTCGAAGATGGAGATCACAAGCACAAGATGATGATGGCCATATCATATCACTTATATTGATTGCATGTGATGTTTATCTTTTATGCATCTTATCTTGCTTTGATTGACGGTAGCATTATAAGATGATCTCTCACTAATTATCAAGAAGTGTTCTCCCTGAGTATGCACCGTTGCGAAAGTTCTTCGTGCTGAGACACCACGTGATGATCGGGTGTGATAGGCTCTACGTTCAAATACAACGGGTGCAAAACAGTTGCACACGCGGAATACTCAGGTTATACTTGACGAGCCAAGCATATACAGATATGGCCTCGGAACACGGAGACCGAAAGGTCGAGCGTGAATCATATAGTAGATATGATCAACATAGCGATGTTCACCAATGAAACTACTCCATCTCACGTGATGATCGGACATGGTTTAGTTGATTTGGATCACGTAATCACTTAGAGGATTAGAGGGATGTCTATCTAAGTGGGAGTTCTTAAGTAATATGATTAATTGAACTTAAATTTATCATGAACTTAGTCCTGGTAGTATTTTGCAAATTATGTTATAGATCAATAGCTCGCGTTCTTGCTTCCCTGTGTTTATTTTGATATGTTCCTAGAGAAAATTGTGTTGAAAGATGTTAGTAGCAATGATGCGGATTGGATCCGTGATCTGAGGTTTATCCTCATTGCTGCACAGAAGAATTATCTCCTTGATGCACCGCTAGGTGACGGACCTATTGCAGGAGCAGATGCAGACGTTATAAACGTTTGGCTAGCTCAATATGATGACTACTTGATAGTTTAGTGCACCATGCTTAATGGCTTAGAATCGGGACTTCAAAGACGTTTGAACGTCATGGAGCATATGAGATGTTCCAGGAGTTGAAGTTAATATTTCAAGCAAATACCCGAGTTGAGAGATATGAAGTCTCCAACAAGTTCTATAGCTAAAAGATGGAGGAGAATCGCTCAACTAGTGAGCATGTGCCCAGATTGTCTGAGTACAACAATCGCTTGAATCAAGTGGGAGTTAATCTTCCAGATAAGATAGTGATTGACAGAATTCTCTAGTCACCATCACCAAGTTAGTAGAACTTCGTGATGAACTATGATATGCAAGGGATAACGGAAACGATTCCCAAGCTCTTCGTAATGCGGAAATTGACGAAGGTAGAAATCGAGAAAAACATCAAGTGTTGATGGTAGACAAGACCACTAGTTTCAAGAAAAGGGCAGAGGGAAGAAGGGGAACTTCAAGAAGAACAGCAAGCAAGTTGCTGCTCAAGTGAAGAAGCCCAAGTCTGGTCCTAAGCCTGAGACTAAGTGTTTCTACTGCAAAGGGACTGGTCACTGGAAGCGGAACTACCCCAAGTGATTGGCAGATAAGAAGGATGGCAAAGTGAACATAAGTATATTTGATATACATGTTATTGATGTGTACTTTACTAGTGTTTATAGCAACCCCTCAGTATTTGATACTAGTTCAGTTGCTAAGATTAGTAACTCGAAACGGGAGTTGCAGAATAAACAGAGACTAGTTAAGGGTGAAGTGACGATGTGTGTTGGAAGTGGTTCCAAGATTGATATGATCATCATCGCACACTCCCTATACTTTCGGGATTAGTGTTGAACCTGAATAAGTGTTATTTGGTGTTTGCGTTAAGCATGAATATGATTTGATCATGTTTATTGTAATACGGTTATTCATTTAAGTAAGAGAATAAATTGTTGTTCTGTTTACATGAATAAAACCTTATATGGTTACACACCCAATGAAAATAGTTCGTTGGATCTCGATCGTAGTGATACACATAATCATAATATTGAAACCAAAAGATGCAAAGTTAATAATGATAGTGCAACTTATTTGTAGCACTGCCGTTTAGGTCATATTGGTGTAAAGCGCATGAAGAAACTCCATGCTGATGGGATTTTGGAATCACTTGATTATGAATCACTTGATGCTTGCGAACCATGCCTCATGGGCAAGATGACTAAGACTCCGTTCTCCGGAGCGAGCAACTGACTTATTGGAAATAATACATACTGATGTATGCGGTCCGATGAGTGTTAAGGCTCACGGCAAGTATCGTTATTTTCTGAACTTCACAGATGATTTGAGCAGATATGGGTATATCTACTTGATGAAACATAAGTCTGAAACATTTGAAAAGTTCAAAGAATTTCAGAGTGAAGTGGAAAATCATCGTGACAAGAAAATAAAGTTTCTACGATCTGATCGCGGAGACAAATATTTGAGTTACGAGTTTGGTCTTCAATTAAAACAATGTGGAATAGTTTCACAAACTCATGCCACATGGAACACCACAGCATAATGGTGTGTCCGAACGTCATAACCGTACTTTATTGGATATAGTGCAATCTATGATGTCTCTTACCGATCTACCACTATCGTTTTGGGGTTATGCATTAGAGACAGCTGCATTCACGTTAAATAGGGCACCATCTAAATCCGTTGAGACGACACCATATGAACTATGGTTTGGCAAGAAACCTAAGCTGTCGTTTCTTAAAGTTTGGGACTGCGATGCTTATGTGAAAAAGTTTCAACATGATAAGCTCGAACCCAAATCGGAGAAGTAAATCTTCATAGGATATCCAAAGGAAACTATTGGATACACCTTCTATCACAGATCCGAAGGCAAGACTTTTGTTGCTAAATTCTGAAACTTACTAGAGAAGGAGTTTCTCTCGAAAGAAGTGAGTGGGAGGAAAGTAAAAAAACTTGATAAGGTAATTGTACCTTCTCCCTTATTGGAAAGTAGTTCATCACAGAAATCTGTTCCTGTGACTACTACACCAATTAGTGAGGAAGCTAATGATGATGATCATGTAACTTCAGATCAAGTTATTACCGAATCTCGCAGGTAAACCAGAGTGAGATCCGCACCAGAGTGGTACGGTAATCCTGTTCTGGAAGTCATGTTACTAGACCATGATGAACTTGCGAACTATGAGGAAGCGATGATGAGCCCATATTCCGCAAAATGGCTTGAGGCCATGAAATTTGAGATGGGATCCATGTATGAGAACAAAGTATGGACTTTGGTTGACTTGCCCGATGATCGGCAAGCAATTGAGAATAAATGGATCTTCAAGAGGAAGACGGACGCTGATAGTAGTGTTACTATCTACAAAGCTAGAATTGTCGCAAAAGGTTTTCGACAATTTCAAGGTGTTGACTACGATGAGAGTTTCTCACTCGTATCTATGCTTAAATCTGTCCGAATCATGTTAGCAATTGCCGCATTTTATGAAATCTGGCAAATGGATAACAAAACTGCAATCCTTAATGGATTTCTTAAAGAAGAGTTGTATATGATGCAACCAGAAGTTTTTGTCAATCCTAAAGGTGTTAACAAAAATGCAAACTCCAGCGATCCATCTATGGACTGGTGTAAGCATCTCGGAGTTGGAATATACGCTTTGATAAGTTGATCAAAGCATATAGTTTTATACAGACTTGCGGTGAAGCCTGTATTTACAAGAAAGTGAGTGGGAGCACTACAACATTTCTGATAAGTATATGTGAATGACATATTGTTGATCGGAAATAATGTAGAATTATTCTGCAAAGCATAAAGGAGTGTTTGAAAGAAGTTTTTCAAAGAAAGACCTCGGTGAAGTTGCTTACATATTGAGCATCAAGATCTATAGAGATAGATCAAGACGCTTGATAAGGTTTTTCAATAAATACATACCTTGACAAGATTTTGAAGTAGTTCAAAATGGAACAGACAAAGAAAGAGTTTCTTGCCTATGTTACAAGGTGTGAAATTGAGTAAGACTCAAAGCCCGACCACGGCAGAAGATAGAAAGAGAATGAATGTCATTCCCTATGCCTTAGTCATAGGTTCTATAAAGTATGCCATGCTGTGTACCAGATCTATTGTATACCCTACCACTGAGTTTGGCAAGGGAGTATGATAGTGATCTAGGAGTAGATCACTGGACAGTGGTCAAAATTATCCTTAGTGGAATAAGGATATGTTTCTCGATTATGGAAGTGAAAAAAAGGTTCGTCGTAAAGGGTTACGCCGATGCAAGTTTTGACACTAATCTAGATGAATCTAAATCTTAATCTAGATACATATTGAAAGTGGGAGCAATTAGCTAGAGTAGCTCCGTGCAGAGCATTGTTGACATAAATATTTGCAAAATACTTACGGATCTGAATGTGACAAACCCGTTGACTAAAATTATCTCACAAGCAAAACATGATCACACCTTAGTACTCTTTGGGTGTTAATCACATAGCGATGTGAACTAGATTACTGACTCTAGTAAACCCTTTGGGTGTGGATCACATATCGATGTGAACTATGGATGTTAATCACATGGTGCCGTGAACTATCGTTGTTAAATCACATGGCGATGTGAACTAGATTATTGACTCTAGTGCAAGTGGGAGACTGAAGGAAATATGCCCTAGAGGCAATAATAAAGTTATTATTTATTTCCTTATATCATGATAAATGTTTATTATTCATGCTAGAATTGTATTAACCGGAAACATAATACTTGTGTGAATACATAGACAAACAAAGTGTCACTAGTATGCCTCTACTTGACTAGCTCGTTAATCGAAGATGGTTATGTTTCCTAACCATAAACAAAAGAGTTGTTATTTGATTAACGGGATCACATCATTAGGAGAATGATGTGATTGACATGACCCATTCCATTAGCTTAGCACCCGATCGTTTAGTATGTTGCTATTGCTTTCTTCATGACTTATACATGTTCCTATGACTATGAGATTATGCAACTCCCGTTTGCCGGAGGAACACTTTGTGTGCTACCAAACGTCACAACGTAACTGGGTGATTATAAAGGAGCTCTACAGGTGTCTCCAAAGGTACATGTTGGGTTGGCGTATTTCGAGATTAGGATTTGTCACTCCGATTGTCGGAGAGGTATCTCTGGGCCCTCTCGGTAATGCACATCACTTAAGCCTTGCAAGCATTGCAACTAATGAGTTAGTTGCGGGATGATGTATTACGGAACGAGTAAAGAGACTTGCCGGTAACGAGATTGAACTAGGTATTGAGATACCGACGATCGAATCTCGGGCAAGTAACATACCGATGACAAAGGGAACAACGTATGTTGTTATGCGGTCTGACCGATAAAGATCTTCGTAGAATATGTAGGAGCCAATATGGGCATCCAGGTCCCGCTATTGGTTATTGACCGGAGACGTGTCTCGGTCATGTCTACATTGTTCTCGAACCCGTAGGGTCCGCACGCTTAAGGTTTCGATGACAGTTATATTATGAGTTTATGAGTTTTGATGTACCGAAGGAGTTCGGAGTCCCGGATGAGATCGGGGACATGACGAGGAGTCTCGAAATGGTCGAGACGTAAAGATCGATATATTGGACGACTATATTCGGACATCGGAAAGGTTCCGAGTGATTCGGGTATTTTTCGGAGTACCGGGTAGTTACGGGAGAAGCAACGGGCCTTGATGGGCTTTAGTGGGAAGAGGAGAAAGGGCCAAGGGGCTGCTGCGCCCCCCTCCCCTCTGGTCCGAATTGGACTAGGGAAAAGGGGGCTGGCCACCTTTCCTTCTCCTCCACTTCCTTCTCCCTTCCTCCCCTCTTGGTGGACTCCTACTAGGACTTGGAGTCCTAGTAGGACTCCACATCCTGGCCGCACCAATTGCCTTGGCCGGCCTCCTCCTCCTCCATCCTTTATATACTGAGGCAAGGGGCACCCCATAGACACAAGTTGATCCACGCGATCTTTTCCTTAGCCGTGTGCGGCGGCCCCAGGCACCATAGTCCTCGATAATATTGTAGCGGTGCTTAGGCGAAGCCCTGCATTAGTAGTACATCAAGATCGTCACCACGCCGTCGTGCTGACGGAACTCTTCCCCGACACTTCGTTGTATCGGAGTCCGGGGATCATCATCGAGCTGAATGTGTGCTAGAACTCGGAGGTGCCGTAGTTTCGGTGCTTGATCGGTCGGGCCGTGGAGACGTACGACTACATCAACCAAACGCTTCCGTTGTCGATCTACAAGGTACATAGATCATACTCCCCCTCTCGTTGCTATGCATCACCATGATCTTGCGTGTGCGTAGGAATTTTTTTGAAATTACTACGTTACCCAACAGGCTCCCACGCGTTCCGTTGCCTCCCGATGAACACGACGCATTCCGCTGCCTCCCCATGAACACGACGCATTCCGTTGCCTCCCCATGAACATGATGCATTCTGTTGCCTCCCCATGAACACAACGACGACGCTGTTTCTCCATTCCGACCCAGCCATGTACACGAGCCCTGGCCGTACGTATGCGCGAGTAGGCGTTCGAGACACCACCCGTATGTACACATACGTGGCCGTATTTTCTTTCTTGCACCCTAGCTGTTGTACGCACGTGTACATGCTACGTGTGCGCCTCTACTACGACACATGCGCACCTCTACATCTACCAGTATATATGTACGTACACATTCGCGACCAGAATGACAACGCTATGTACGCTTCGACCAGGTGGGTCCTGACTGTTGTGACGCCCCCGATTTGACCGTACACTAATCATACACGCAAATGTGTACGATCAAGATCAGGGACTCACGGGAAGATATCACAACACAACTCTACAAATAAAATAAGTCATACAAGCATCATATTACAAGCCAGGGGCCTCGAGGGCTCGAATACAAGAGCTCGATCATAGACGAGTCAGCGGAAACAACAATATCTGAGTACAGACATAAGTTAAACAAGTTTGCCTTACGAAGGCTAGCACAAACTGGGATACAGATCGAAAGAGGCGCAGGCCTCCTGCCTGGGATCCTCCTAAACTACTCCTGGTCGTCGTCAGCAATCGGGTATAGGAAAGGGGAAAAGGGGGAGAAAAGCAACCGTGAGTACTCATCCAAAGTACTTGCAAGCAAGGAGCTACACTACATATGTATGCATTGGTATCAAATGAAAAAGGGGTATCATATGTGGACTGAACTGCAGAATGCCGAAATAAGAGGGGGTAGCTAGTCCTTTCGAAGACTACGCTTCTGGTAACCTCCATCTTGCAGCAGGAGAAGAGAGTAGATGGTAAGTTCACCAAGTAGCATCGCATAGCATAATCCTAACCGATGATCCTCCCCTCGTCACCCTGTGAGAGAGCGATCACCGGTTGTATCTGGCACTTGGAAGGGTGTGTTTTATTAAGTATCTGGTTCTAGTTGTCATAAGGTCAAGGTACAACTCCGGGTCGTCCTTTTACCGAGGGACACGGCTATTCGAATAGATCAACTTCCCTGCAGGGGTGCACCACATAACCCAACACGCTCGATCCCATTTGGCCGGACACACTTTCCTGGGTCATGCTCAGCCTCGGAAGATCAACAAGTCGCAGTCCTACCTAGGCACAACAGAGAGGTCAGCACGCCGGTCTAAATCCTATGGCGCAGGGGTCTGGGCCCATCGCCCATTGCACACCTGCACGTTGCGTACGCGGTCGGAGAGCAGACCTAGCAACCTCCATTTCAAAGGAAGTTGCATTACGCGGTCCAACCCGGCGCGTGCCACTCAGTCGCTGACGTCACGAAGTCTTCAGCTGATACCACGACGTCGAGTGCCCATAACTGTCCCCGCATAGATGGTTAGTGCGTATAGGCCAGTAGCCAGACTCAGATCAAATACCAAGATCTCGTTAAGCATGTTATTCTGAAATAATCACGGACGCCGACCAGGGCCAGGCCCACCTCTCTCCTAGGTGGTCTCAACCTGCCCTGTCGCTCCGCCACAAAGTAGGGGGCCTTCGGGAACTCAGGCCCACCTCTACCGGGATGGAGCCACCTGCCCCTTCAGCCCCCAACATCGGGATCACTCACGGGTACTCCTACGAGTCGACCCAACTTTAATCACCACAAATATCATATATTATGTATAAGTATATACCCGTGATCAACTCCCGAGTGATCACGGCCCGATAGTATAGCATGGCAGACGGACAAGAATGTATGGCCACTGATGATAAACTAGCATCCTATACTAAGCATTAGGATTGCAGGTAAGGTAACAACAGCAGTAGCAAGGACAGGCTATGCATCAAGATAGGATTAACGGAAAGCAGTAACATGCTACACTACTCTAATGCAAGCATTATAGAAAGTAGAGTAGGCGATATCTGGTGATCAAGGGGAGGGGGGCTTGCCTGGTTGCTCTGGCAAGAGAGAGGGGTCGTCAACACCGTAGTCGAACTAGGGGGTCGCCGGCAGTCTCGGGGTCTACCGGAAAGAAGTAACGGAGGGGAACACAATAAATAACAGAGAAATCAAAGTATAACATGGCAATACAGGGTGCTAGGTATGCCCTAACGCGGTAGGAGGTGATACCGACGAAGGGGGGAAACATCCGGGAAAGTATTCGCGGTGTTTCACGTTTTCGGACAGATGAACCGGAGGGGAAAAGTTGCGTGTTCGTTGTGCTAGGGACATGTGGCGGACAAACGGACTGCGTATTCGGATTTGTCTCGTCGTTCTGAGCAACTTTGATGTACAAAGTTTTTCCATCCGATCTACGGATTATTTTATATTAATTTTCAAAGTTTTATTTATTTTTTAAATTTAATTTAGTTCGAAATAATGTGAATTGCTAGGTGCACGCAGCTCTAGGTACACATAAGTGTACCAGAGGGGCTAACATGTGGGTCCAAGGGGTCCCAGTTGACCAGTCAAACTTTGACTGGTCAACAGGGGGTGGGGCCCCCTTGTCATACACTGTTTTACTAACCTAACAGTTAAAAAGACTAATTAGGTTATTAGGTTAACTAACACAAGTTAATTAAGTTAATTAGCTAACTAAACAGGATTACTTAAATTAATTACTTAGTTAGTTAGTTAATTAATTATATTATTAATTTTTTATTTTTTATTTCTTAATTAATTTTTTTATTTTCGTTCTGGGTGTGGGCCCCATTCGTCATAGGCCCCAGGGGGCCAAACAGGGGCGGGCGCTACTGGTAACGGGCGCGGGGCGCCCGACAGGGGCCAACCCGGGCGCTGGCCTCGGGCGAGACCAGCGGCGCGGCGGGGCCAGTCCGGCCACCGGCGGCGAAGCAGCAGCAACGCCGGCGAGGCGGGGCAGTGCTCCTGGGGCGAGCGGTGGTGGTTACGGGCGCCGGGCGTGGTGAACGGGACAGCGCGGGAGGCGGCTTGGCGCGACGCGGCGGCTACAACGAGCGGTGGCGAGGGAACGAGGCCCAGCACGGCAGCAGCAGCTAGGTGCAGGGGGGCACAGCGGGGCGCCGGCCGGCTATGGGAGCGCGTGAGTGGGCACAGGGGAGGAGGGCGCGTGCGGGTGGCGCGTCCGGTCACGGAGATGGCCGACGCGAGCAGGGCGCGGCGCAGGGGAGGCGTTCGGGGCACGGTGAGTTTGGCCCGGCGCGGTGGACGGCCAACAGGCACGCACGGCGTCGGGGGTGACCGCAGGCGCGGGCGCGGGACAGCTACGGTACGGCGGTACGGCGAAGAGAGGAGGGAGTGGAGGCCGAAGGTGGCCTCACCGGCGGGGAGTAGGGTCCAGGGCAGCGGGCTCGATGGAGGTTGAGGCGGTGGAGTCCAGCGACGGCAGGGACGAGGTTGAGGATGGAGAGGACGGCGAGTGATCCGGGCGGCGACGGTGGTGCTGCAGGTGCGGCGCGAGGACGGTGAAGTTGCGGGGCGAAGGTGGCAGCCCTTGGGCGCAGGTGTGCTCGTCGGCGCCGCGAGGAGCAGCGGTGGACCTAGTCGGGTCAGCGGGGCACCGATGGGGGAGGGTGTCGCCACGACAGTGGTGGCGGAGGCGGGTGCAGCGGTGGGGTAGTCCGGCGACGGGGTCGGGGCGCTGGCGATGTGGGGAGATGGGGTCGGGGCAGTTGCCCGATCCAGATCGGGTCGTGGGGGGGAGAGGAACCGAGCGAGAGAGAGAGGGGATCGGGGTAGTGGGGTGTGGGCTAGGGTTTGGTGGGGGGGAGGCCAAAGTAGGCCAGAGAGGGGCGGCTGGGCCGACCGGGTCGCTAGGCCAACTGGGCCATGGCCCAGGGGGTGGGGGGTTCTCTGTTTTCTTTTCTTTTTTTATTTATCCTTTTCTGTTTTTCCAAAAAAAATGTTTAACACCTAATTGAATTTTTTATAAATATGGGAGCTAGCTCATAAATTGCAGTGCATTAGATCCTAGCACCAAAAACTAGTTTGGGTGAAATACTATTTCATATTAGATATTGATTAATTAAAAGGTTATTAAATAATGTATTCAACCACTGTTTGAGGCTGTTTAAATGACTTATCAAATTTCAATAATGTTGTTTACAATTTTATCCTAGCCTCTGATTTATCTACTATTTATTGAACATTTTAGTTTTAATATTGGAAAGCTTCTATTGTTTGCTTGATTTTGAATTTTTAATTTGAACCGGTTTTGAACTAACGCGAGATCAACAACAGTAATTGTGGTGACATGGCATCATTAACAGGGATTACTGTAGCGTAATTATCCGGGCGTCACAATTCTCCTCCACTACAAGAAATCTCGTCCCGAGATTTAAGAGGAAAGTAAAGGGGGAAGGTTCGGGTTACGAAATTCTAGGGAGTGTTCTTGGTCTTGGTTGTTCTTCTCGAAGAGGTTGTTCCATTACATTGACGTCTTCATGTCGCTGTTTCAGGTCATCATGATGAAGTTGTCCTCCTTTCTTTCAGAACTCCATCGTACTTACGAATAGGCAAGGGGCAGCTTTACAACAATTGTATCTTATAAGGGAAAATCATCTGGGGGTATCCCAAGAATGATCATAAGAATATCTCTCGACTTGAACAAATGAAACACGTCGAGAGCAAAGTAAGAAGGTACCTTAAGAAGTTTGGAGCGGGCAGGCAAGCATTCGATGCCTGAAATAGGGCGTGAAAGGGGCTCAAAGCAACGAGAATAAATATTGCGCCTGATACCAGAATAGATTACTGGGAAAGTGGCCCCGTGAATTACATACGAAGTCAAGCGCGAGGAATTACTTTGGGAACAGTGGGTGCACAGGAGAGTCAGGTTTCGATCCTGTGGAACTGTGGGTTATGGGCCCACCATGTGGACTAAGAGTAGGAAGGGTGATGACGTCTTGCACGATCATATAAGTAAGGCCTGTCAGAGGGTAGCCTGTCAGTTATGTTGGCAACAACATCGGTACCAAGGGCAAGGGACGAAGAGAACCATTTTCCTGCTCGTTGAACGAGACTGACCAATAGGCAAAGTTCTCGTCCATCGGGGGCTACCGGAATGTCATCAACAATAGTAACAGGGTCTTGCTGACAGAATTGTACACCGAGGTGTTTACATAAGCAGGAGAATATTACTGCCTAGATCATATAGATCACAAAAAAAGGTTAAACCAAACAATGGAAAGAAAAACATGATCATCAGTTTAAATAGAACAATGGAAAGGAAAATGTGTTTAAACACATATTCAAGGATATATCCTCCCCAAGGATAAGCAGATCATGATATCCATGACAGGATATAATGTAGAAGACTCTTTAGGTAAGGGGAGAGAAATTTCATGACATTACCCATACAGTGGTGTTTGGATAATTGAGCAGGAAACATTTAACATTGGGCTTCAAAAGTTCTTGTTGAAAATCGGAGTACCATAGACATGCTTCGAGATAGCTTTGACATGGCCAACAGGTAAAGGTCAGGCTATCGATACACAAAGGATCCATCAGGAACAACTTATAGAATAAGTCTTACAATTTCCTCATGGAAGAATGGTTAACCTTACCAAATAGGAAACTGATAACAATATGTCCTCCGGCCAGGTGTCCTAGGAATGACATCACCTTACTAGGTCATATAAGGACCAATGTTATAAGTCTTTGGAAATATGTTCCAACCATCATATCTGATCGAGATTCAGATCTGATTGGTGCCAGGATGCCTCAGACTCAGGATGCCTGAGAAGAAAAGGTGCAACACAATTGACGAGACGACAATGTAAGATTCTCGGGAAATGTACTATGGAAGCGAGTTCCAAAACAAGAGTTCATCATTAAAACCAAGGGGAGGATGAAGAGGTGGCTGATGAACTCAGCGGCAATTCATTGAGATTTTCAAAAGATGGATTTCCACACTTATGTGAACAAGGAGTCAACATTTGTCGGGTCAAATGATATAAGGATTTATGCTCGAGGAAAACATACACAATTAAGCATTGGTTGAAAAGTGCACCCAAAATATGGTCTTAGGTAGCATGATCAATGTTAGAAAGGTGATTCAACAACCAATAGTCTAAGAATGAGATATCGACCATTAACTTGGAAGCAATAGGGTGCTAGAGACACGAACAAGTTTGTGTTGAACGGAAGGCAATAAAGTGGTCGATGATAACAGAAATCATCAAGGGCAAGGAGGGTACTTCTCGTCGTGAATTCAATTAATATCTTGGAAGGGGTCAAAATGTTGATGATGATCACGACAAATCTTGTTGAGAGGCTCCATGAGGATGCAATCACTCGGCGATGACATCAAGCCAAGGGAATGGTGAAGCAAAAGGTTATTATAACCATAGATAAGATGCCATCTCAGAATTCAGAGTTGTCTCTCAAGACAAACAATATGATGGTGAAGGTTCGATGTAAGCTTAGAGCACTGTCGGGATTGTGTCCTTAGGATGAAGGACATAGGTAGAATGGTCAAGCAGTCAGCCTGACGATGATGATGTAGTCAATCAGCTGGGAATGACACTATCGAGTACAAACTCGTAAGCATTGAAGATTACTAAGAGTTGTTGAATCGCAGTGCAGACTCAATTCAGTTATCGATGTCTTTGAGTGTTAAATAACTCAGAGCCCATGAAAAATTGGAATCAATGAGAATGTAGCACTTGATGAAGAACTCATAAGAAGTTATGCAGTTCCATGATAATCTTGAGATACCAGGGGGGTAATACTTGACGACAAGTCAAAGTAGAGGTTGGACTGGGGTATTAATCCGCAGAAGACAAGCGCTTAAACTTGCATGAGAAATGGTATTTAAAGGAGAACATGGTCGGAACCACGATTGCAAAAGGCCAAATCCCAGATATAAGATGAACTTATATCAAAGGAATAATTAATTTAAGAGAAGCTTTAATTATAAGATCTACATCATGTCCATGGGCATGAACGCAAGGTTCAAGGTCGACTCCCACTTCTTCAATGCAATAACTTTCATTCACTGCTCTAGTTAAAAATGATTTCCATGTCAAAACCTACCTGGTGAATTACCAGAGGAGTATGACCCGTGGAAACTTTCGGGTTCACACAGATTAAGAAAGGCATAGGTTCAACCCGTCAGGGTATCGTGGAATCATATACCACAAGCTTCAATCGTAAATACCACCAGCTCGAAAACAGAGCATGGTTGAGAAAACAGAGGATACAATTCACCAAAAGCATTATGTATCCGAGGAAACGCTCACAAGCTTATAGAATATGAAGGACGCTGTCGGATAAAATCCAACAAAGGATCTGGTGGTCCACAAGGGGTCTGATGTGAGCATCGGTACCCAACCAGAGGGAGAAAGAATGCAAGGAGATCAGATTATAGAAACAACTGACTAATTCAAAGCTCAAATGTAAAGGAATTATGATTTCTCACCCAGGGATCAGAAGCAAACGCTCTGATTAAGAATGGATAAGTTGAATAGACTTAGGGGTACAATCAACGACAACTTGATTGGTCGAGATCCAACTCATGTTTAAAATGACGTCTGAGCTGAGAGGATAATTTTCAGGGAATAACTGATGATTGCGTGCATTCGCAACATATCGAATCAAGTGACTCAAAATGATAGTGACAAAGGATGCCAATAGAGAATACTAGAAGTATGGAATTAACCATAATGCAAGTAAGCAAGAATTTTAAGAGCAAAAGGCTTCTGAGGATTTTCGAAAGACCAAATAGTATTTCGAAGTCCTTTGCGGAACAAAGAACAACCGGGGAGAAACAAATCCTTGGTATGTGTGAGGATTTATCCGAAGGGGGTATTCATGGGGCAAGAACTACAAGGCGGTAAGCTCAAAGGATTCTCGAAATAACGAAGAGCAGTTTGAGGCATCTTGTATTAACAAGATCAATGGGGTTCAACGTAAGACTGGCAAGTGTATGCAGTTATCCCTAAGGATATAACAACGGTAGGGAATGCAAAAAGAGATGACATAAAGTCTTGAGAGAACACTATAAAGGATCTTCGGAATCTTCTGGTGCAGCAAACGATCATCTGTACTAAGGGGCTCTCCGGGAGAAAGTATTTACGAGAACCTAGAGTTAGTTTTGTTTTTAGCAAAATCATTTAATCTGAATAGAAGAGAGTTGAGAGTCCCAGAGTAAAGGTCGAGGAATAAAAGATCCTATTACCACCCAATGGCGACGTGGGCCCGTAAGCCGCACAGCCATGTTAGTAAAAGTTTTTCAATGACTAGACTCGACTTCGGCCAAGGAGTGGGAAAGGGGATTCCTACAGGCAGTCGGCTCTGATACCAACTTGTGACACCCCCGATTCAATCGTACACTAATCATACACACAAATGTGTACGATCAAGATCAGGGACTCACGGGAAGATATCACAACACAACTCTACAAATAAAATAAGTCATACAAGCATCATATTACAAGCCAGGGGCCTCGAGGGCTCGAATACAAGAGCTTGATCTTAGATGAGTCAGCGGAAGCAACAATATCTGAGTACAGACATAAGTTAAACAAGTCTGCCTTATGAAGTCTAGCACAAACTGGGATACAGATCGAAAGAGGCGCAGGCCTCCTGCCCGGGATCCTCCTAAACTACTCCTGGTCGTTGTCAGCGGGCTGCACGTAGTAGTAGGCACCTCTAGTGTAGTAGGAGTCGTCGTCGACAGTGGCGTCTGGCTCCTGGGCTCCAACGTCTGGTCGCAGCGATCGGGTATAGGAAAGCGGAAAAGGGGGAGAAAAGCAACCGTGAGTACTCATCCAAAGTACTCGCAAGCAAGGAGCTACACTACATATGTATGCATTGGTATCAAATGAAAAAGGGGTATCATATGTGGACTGAACTGCAGAATGCCGAAATAAGAGGGGGGTAGCTAGTCCTTTCGAAGACTACGCTTCTGGTAACCTCCATCTTGCAGCAGGAGAAGAGAGTAGATGGTAAGTTCACCAAGTAGCATCGCATAGCATAATCCTAACCGATGATCCTCCCCTCGTCACCCTGTGAGAGAGCGATCACCGGTTGTATCTGGCACTTGGAAGGGTGTGTTTTATTAAGTATCTGGTTCTAGTTGTCATAAGGTCAAGGTACAACTCCGGGTCGTCCTTTTACCGAGGGACACGGCTATTCGAATAGATCAACTTCCCTGCAGGGGTGCACCACATAACCCAACATGCTCGATCCCATTTGGCCGGACACACTTTCCTGGGTCATGCCCGGCCTCGGAAGGTCAACACGTCGCAGCCCTACCTAGGCACAACAGAGAGGTCAGCACGCTGGTCTAAATCCTATGGCACAGGGGTCTGGGCCCATCGCCCATTGCACACCCTGCACGTTGCATACGCGGCCGGAGAGCAGACCTAGCAACCTCCATTACAAAGGAAGTTGCATTACGCGGTCCAACCCGGCGCGTGCCACTCAGTCGCTGACGTCACGAAGTCTTCGGCTGATACCACGACGTCGAGTGCCCATAACTGCCTCCGCGTAGATGGTTAGTGCGTATAGGCCAGTAGCCAGACTCAGATCAAATACCAAGATCTCGTTAAGCATGTTATTCTGAAATAACCACGGACGCCGACCAGGGCCAGGCCCACCTCTCTCCTAGGTGGTCTCAACCTGCCCTGTCACTCCGCCACAAAGTAACCGTCGGGGGCCTTCGGGAACTCAGGCCCACCTCTACCGGGATGGAGCCACCTGCCCCTTCAGCCCCCAACATCGGGATCACTCGCGGGTACTCCTACGAGCCGACCTGACTTTAATCACCACAAATATCATATATTATGTATAAGTATATATCCGTGATCAACTCCCGAGTGATCACGGCCCGATTGTATAACATGGCAGACGGACAAGAATGTATGGCCACTGATGATAAACTAGCATCCTATACTAAGCATTAGGATTGCAAGTAAGGTAACAACAGTAGTAGCAAGGACAAGCTATGCATCAGGATAGGATTAACGGAAAGCAGTAACATGCTACACTACTCTAATGCAAGAAGTATAGAAAGTAGAGTAGGCGATATCTGGTGATCAAGGGGGGGGGCTTGCCTGGTTGCTCTGGCAAGAGAGAGGGGTCGTCAACACCATAGTCGAACTAGGGGGTCGCCGACAGTCTCGGGGTCGACCGGAAAGAAGTAACGGAGGGGAACACAATAAATAACAGAGCAATCAAAGTATAACATGGAAATACGCGGTGCTAGGTATGCCCTAACGCGGTAGGACGTGATACCGGTGAAGGGGGGAAACATCCGGGAAAGTATTCGCGGTGTTTCGCGTTTTCGGACAGATGAACCGGAGGGGAAAAGTTGCATGTTCGTTGTGCTAGGGACCTGTGGCGGACAAACGGACTGCGTATTCGGATTCGTCTCATCGTTCTGAGCAACTTTGATGTACAAAGTTTTTCCATCCGAGCTACAGATTATTTTATATTAATTTTCAAAGTTTTATACATTTTCTAAATTTAATTTAGTTCGAAATAATGTGAATTGCTAGGTGCACCCAGCTCTGGGTACACATAAGTGTACCAGAGGGGCTAACATGTGGGTCCAAGGGGTCCCAGTTGACCAGTCAAACTTTGACTGGTCAACAGGGGGTGGGGCCCCCTTGTCATACACTGTTTTACTAACCTAACAGATTAAAAAGACTAATTAGGTTATTAGGTTAACTAACACAGGTTAATTAAGTTAATTAGCTAACTAAACATGATTACTTAAATTAACTATTTAGTTAATTAATTAATTAATTATATTATTATTTTTATTATTTTTTATTTCTTAATTAATTTTTTTATTTTTGTTCTGGGCATGGGCCCCATTCGTCATAGGCCCCAGGGGGCCAACCAGGGGCGGGCGCTACTGGTAACGGGCGCGGGGGCGCCCGACAGGGGCCAACCCGGGCGCTGGCCTCGGGCGAGACCAGCGGCGCGGCGGGGCCAGTCCGGCCGGCGGCGGCGAGGCAACAACAAAGCCGGCGAGGCGAGGCAACGCTCGCGGGGCGAGCAGTGGTGGTTACGGGCGCCGGGCGCGGTGAACGGGACAGCGCGGGAGGCGGCTTGGCGCGACGCGGCGGCTCCAAGGAGCGGTGGCGAGGGAACGAGGCCCAGCACGGCAGCAGCAGCTAGGTGCAGGGGGGCACAGTGGGGTGCCGGCCGGCTGTGGGAGCGCGTGAGTGGGCACAGGGGAGGAGGGCGCGCGCGGGTGGCGCGTCCGGTCATGGAGATGGCCGACGCGAGCAGGGCGCGACACAGGGGAGGCGTTCGGGGCACGGTGAGTTTGGCCCGGTGCGGTGGACGGCCAACAGGCGCGCACGGCATCGGGGGTGACCGCAGGCGCGGGCGCGGGACAGCTACGGTGGGGTGGTGAGCGTGCGTGCACGGCGAAGAGAGGAGGGAGTGGAGGCCGAAGGTGGCCTCACCGGCGGGGAGTAGGGTCCAGGGCAGCGGGCTCGATGGAGGTTGAGGCGGCGGAGTCCAGCGACGGCGGGGACGAGGTCGAGGATGGAGAGGACGGCGAGTGATCCGGGCGGCGACGGTGGTGCTGCAGGTGCGGTGCGAGGACGGTGAAGTTGCGGGGCAAAGGTGGCAGCCCTTGGGCACAGGCGTGCTCGTCGGCGCCGCGAGGAGCAGCGGCAGACCCAGTCGGGTCAGCGGGGCACCGATGGGGGAGGGTGTCGCCGCGGCAGTGGTGGCGGAGGCGGGTGCAGCGGTGGGGTAGTCCGGCGATGGGGTCGGGGCGCTGGCGATGTGGGGAGATGGGGTCGGGGTAGTTGCCCGATCCAGATCGGGTCGTGGGGGAGGGGGAAGGAGAGGAACCGAGCGAGAGAGAGAGACGGGATCGGGGTAGTGGGGTGTGGGCTAGGGTTTGGTGGGGGGGAGGCCTAAGTAGGCCAGAGAGGGGGCGGCTGGGCCGACCGGGTCGCTAGACCAACTGGGCCGTGGCCCACGGGATGGGGGGTTCTCTGTTTTCTTTTCTTTTTTTATTTATCCTTTTCTATTTTTCCAAAAAAATGTTTAGCACCTAATTGAATTTTTTTGTAAATATGGGAGCTAGCTCATAAATTGCAGTGCATTAGATCCTAGCACCAAAAACTAGTTTGGGTGAAATACTATTTCATATTAGATATAGATTAATTAAAAGGTTATTGAATAATGTATTCAACCACTATTTGAGGCTGTTTAAATGACTTATCAAATTTCAATAATGTTGTTTACAATTTTATCCTAGCCTCTAATTTATCTACTATTTATTGAACATTTTAATTTTAATATTGGAAAGCTTCTATTGTTTGCTTGATTTTGAATTTTTAATTTGAACCGGTTTTGAACTAACGCGAGATCAACAACAGTAATTGTGGTGACATGGCATCATTAACAGGGATTACTGTAGCGTAATTATCCGGGCGTCACAACTGTCAGGCACTTCCTTGCATGCGAAGATGTAGCCGGTGGGTCCCAGCAGTCAGGGGGAAATGTTTTTTTCATGAAATACGGTGGCCCGTCCAGTGGGTCCCCGCTGTTAGGTGGAGAAATAATTATTTTGCACGTAATAAGGAGGCACTTCCTTGCTGTGGTCGTGGACCCAGCTGTCAGCCTCTCCACATACAGTCCACGTCCGATGGAAGCCGTTCCTTGACCACGCTGCGCCTAGAGCACCAGGGCGGTGGACGACGTGAGGCCTAGGAAGGGGACGACGCGGAGACGGGGAAGATGCGGCAGTGGATGCCCACGCGTAGAGGAGTACGAGGGTTCACTGGTTCGCTACGATGTGAGGCTGCCATCGCTGCAGAATAACAGGGGGTGTGGGTGAGTAGAGGGATGGCCTGGCCAGCGGTGGGAGTAGTAGGGGGCGGTGAGGCCTCTGCCGCATTGCAGCCGGCCACGGGAGGCAGGAGCACGAGGCACGATCGGTGCTGGTTTGGGCGGCTGGAGCAAGAAGACCAGAGGTTGAAGAAGCACTACGGCAGTTGGATGGACATCGTACGGTCACTGGAGCTAGAATCGTGCCTATTGACTAAGTTGACAAAGCCCTCCGTCCCCGTCAACTTAGTAGGCCCACAAGTCAGCCTGCCACTATACTGGGTCCCAGCTAACAGGGGGAGTATTCATTTTTTTGTGCGTAATAAGCACGCACTTCCTTGCGTGCGAAGATATAGCTGGTGGGTCCGAGCTATCAGCGGCGGTAATGTTTTTGTCGCGAAATGCAGAGGCCCTTTCGGTGGGTCCCTGATGTCAGGTGGAGGAATCATTATTTTGCGCGTAATAAGGAGGAGTTTCCTTGCGTGCGGCCATGGACCCAGCTGTCGGCCTCTCCACATACAGTCCACTTCATATGCATGTTGGTCGTTGACCACGTTAACCAGGCCGCGCCGAGAGCACCAGGGCGGTGGACGACGGCGAGGCCTAGGAAGGGAACGACACGGAGGCAGGGAAGACTCGGCAGTTATTTCCCATGCGGAGGGGAGTACGACTGTACGAGGGTTTACTGGTTCGTCTGCCGTCACCGGAGAATAACAGCAGGTGTGGGTGAGTAGAGGGATGGCTAGGCCATCGATGGGAGTATGGTGGGGCGGTGAGGCTTGCGCGGCAGCAGAGCCGGCCGCGGGGAGGAGGGAGCAGGCAGTCCCGCCGGCGCTTGTTTGAGCGGCTGGAGCAGGAAGAGCAGAGATTAAAGAAGCACGACGGTCGTTGGATGGCCATCCAACAGTCACTGCTTGTGTTTCAACCTTTTTTAGGAAAGCCTCAAATCTGTGGAAAACAGCATACAGCCCATCTACCATTATTTCTAATAATTTACAGCGCATTTGCTAATTATTAAGGTTTTTTTGGAGCCCATATTCTTTTTGTTAGCATTACATCCCATATTGTGGCCACGGTTAAAAAATTATACGAAATTTTGCATATTTCGGTGCAGTCCGAACTGTTTTTAATCCCGAAATTTTGACTCACATTCAAACTGATTTTAAAAATAAATGTATATCAATATAAAATCCAATAAATTCTCCACGCATAAAAATTAATGTAATTTAAAATCTCGAAATGAAAAAAAGATATTTGAAACTAATTGTCGGTTTGATGTGTTTAAAAAATGTACAACCCATTTCTCATTACTGACGGGCCATTTTCTCGGCCAGCCGAATGAAAGCTCTCCTCGTCTTGAAAGATTTGCAGCCCAACAGGCGTGACAAAGCGACTTACTTGGTAAATCACAAAAAACTGGGTTGTGGCAGTGGACCCAGCTGTAAGCCTCTCCACGTATAGTACTCTTCCGATGGAATGTCGTTGACCACATTGACCACGCCGCGCCGAGACCACCATGGCGGTGGACGACGGCGAGGCCTAGGAAGGGGACGACGTGTAGCCGGGAAAGACGCGGCAGTGGATGCCCACGTGGAGAGGAGTACGAGGGTTCACTGGTTCGGCTGCAGTGTGAGGCTGCCGTCGCCGCAGGGCCTGGCTAGCGGTGGGAGTAGTAGGGGGCGATGAGGCCTCAACGGCAGCACAGTCGGCCACTGGAGGCAGGAACAGGCGGTCTCCCCGGCGCTGGTTTGGGCGGCTGGTGCAAGAAGAGCAGCGATTGAAGAAGCAGCAGGACCGTTCGATTCAAATCCAATGGTTACTGCTGCTAGAATCGTTTGTTGACTAAGTTGACCAGCCCTGCGTACGCGTCAACTTAGTAGGCCCACAGGTCAGCCTCCCAACCGGTGCGCCCCAGATGTCAGTGGGAGGAATCATTTTTTTCGCGTAATAAGGAGGCAGTTGATTGCGTGCGGCCAGGCTAGCGGAGGGAGTAGGGTGGGCCAGAGAAGCCTGCGCGGCATCACAGCGGGCCACAAGAGGAGGGAGCAGGCAGTCCCGACGGCGCTAGTTTAGGCGGCTGGAGCAGGAAGATCAGAGATTGAAGAAGCACGTCGGCCGTTGGATGGACATCCAACAGTCACTTCTGCTAGAATCGTGTGTTCACTGACAAAGCCTTGCGTAAACAAGTCAGTCTTGAAATATGTGGCGTGTACAGCCCATTTGCTATTATTTTTATAATTTTTACTCATTTTCTAATTCATATGGAATTTATTGCAGTCCGTTTTTTTCCATTTTTAGAATTACTGGCCATTTTCTGGTCAGTACCAGGGTCAAAAAATTAACTAAATATGTGGGAAATTTTGAAAATTCACAAATTTTTGCTGGGGAACAAAATATTCTTAATCCAAAAATTAATAGCCATACTAAAACAAATTTAAAAATAAATTAGTAATATGTCATGTTAAATCCAATGAAATACGTATAAGATATCAGTGAAGAACAAAAACAAAAAAAAGAAACTTATATCACATTTACTATAATTTTTTTGGAATTTTCAACCCCTTTTGATATTACTTTTAATAGACATTGACCATACTCTTAAGCCAGGCCGGAATGCATCCCTCCTCGTCTTGAAAGATTTGCAGCCCAGTAATTCAGAGAAAACAAATGAGCATGGTGCCCAAAGAACTGGTGCATGAGCATTTAGCTTTATTTATTTATTTACTTATTTGTGTTTAGGGGACCATGAGCATGTACCTGGGTCGGATTCATATGAGTGCCTCCCTTCCAGTTAATTATGGGCTTCTCTATTGGGCCTTCATCAGTGGGCTACATGTTATCAACAAGTGGAAAATGTGTTCCGTACAAAAAATAGTATGCGCTACGTACGGTACGGGGCACTAAAGGATCGAACCGTGCAACGACTTCCAAAACATTGTGTTTGTCGTTCTAACAACACATTTATTCAACCAACAGATGAAATATACTACTGATTGTACATTGAAAACAGCAGCAGCAGCAACCTGGGCTGGGGGTGCAACAGAAGCAGTAAGCGGGCCAGAAGAGTGAAGACGCAGCTCTCTCTTCCAAACCAAACATCAATCATCATTAAAAAAGGGCTACCAAAAAAGAACAAGTGTATGCATCAAACTAAATAATGATCCTACTACACCAAGTGTACGCATCTAACTAACTGGCACAGTTAGACGTTACTATTTATTAAGCTGCGGAGATTGGCTGACGGCTTGAACCAGATGGGTGCGTGATGGGGGAAACTCCAGCCAGCAGGTCGAAGTCTGATACTTGCGACCCTCTCTCCTACTTTGGGTTGCAGAGCGTGGTGGCACATATCAGGGTATGGTGCATGCACAGACGCATGGTACACTGTGTACACACAGTTTTGCCTGATGAACGAAACCGCGCTGCCATCATGATCCTTGCCGTCGGTTATCTCTTGGTTAATCGGATAATTCAGTCCGACAAACAGAGAGCGCGTACCAAGGCTACTTACCAGCCTCCAGTCAAAAATTCCCGAAGGCCCAGAGAAGCTGGGATCCTGCTCAAAGACCTTGCAGTGACTGTGATTGTATTCCACAAAACAACACATCCGGTACGTGCGAACGATCATCAATCTTTCGCTATCGTCTGATCGAGCTAGGAACCACCTACAACTGCCATGCCGCTTTTCTTTGAAAGGTTCTGGGATTAGGAAGGGCAGGGACACCAGGCGGCCTACAACATCATATCAAGTTGGAGTCAAATAAAAAAGGGCTCTTGATTTAGTCAATCTTAAGAACAACATATTATGAGCATGAATATTTTTTCAGCAAATGTTGACAGTAATATAAGCAAGCCATCATGATATCATAGGAAAGTAACATACTGCTGTAACAGCCATTTGTAGTGATGACTGGAGTAGGCCAGCAATACGTCTAGCCATAGAAAGAGTCGACAGCGTAAATGAAGCCCTTGTGTTCAATAGCATCAGAGAACCATGGAGGATGTATGATCCTGCGATGGACGTGCAGATTTATCCACTTACCGCAGTGACCTGTCGGATAGGCGAGACCTCGGTTGAAGAATGCAATTAGCCCGAAGTCTTTATAATTCGCAGATCTTGTGGGCACTTGGCAGATTACAACCTTGAGCAAATGAAACTTGGTATCATGTTGGCTACTGTAAGATTTCGAGTATTCTGGGCCACGGTGCCAAAGCAGTGCAGTGTTAATCGAAGGAAGGGGGATCAATCGCCGGGTGTAGACCTCCACGAGCATCTAGCTACCGCGACCGTCGACGAGCACCATCCAAGGCATGTTCATGCCGACCCAGTACATACCGTTAATGTAGTTGAGGCTGACGGGGATCGGATCGCAGTCAAGGGGGTTGATGCTCGCCACCCTACGATCCTTATGCTGCGTGACACGCCATTTCTGAACAGGCGGCATCAGCAAGCAAGGAGCTGGCTTAAAAAGCTCCAGCCTGAGGGCTTTGAGTAAACGGTACAGCCCTGACGAGCATGCAGCGAGCGGCATGGTACTGAGATTGTCCACACGCGAAACAATGAGCTTGATTACCTCTGTGGGTAGCGAATTCCAGCCACTCTTTCGGCAGACGCTGCTCGCTTCTGCCATTGTTAGTGCTTGGGTTTCGGATGAGGGGGGAGGCGCCTTAGCGGGGATGGAAGATTGGACGAGATTATGTGCGGACAAAGATGGAGAAGCGAATATGTGCTGCAGGAAGTGGATAGGTGATGATGACTACAACATGTCGCTTGACTTACGGGACACATACCAGCAGCGTAGGGTCATGTCGATGCCAAACAACTTGCTTGAGTGATCACAGTACTGGTACTCCCTACAGTGATATGCCCTAACTTGCTTGAGTAGAGTAGTAGAGTAGGACTCTGCTCTACTACTAGCACCGGAGGAGTAGTATATTCTAATCTAAAATAGTTACAAACTTCAATGCCCGAGCGTGGAACGACTACGAATCGTGCTCAAAGACTGTGTCTATGTGGTGTTTGGACATGGGCAACAACCTCAATGCCAACGGTGCTGCTCCCGTTGCACCGTATGTGTTTCTGTCCTTCCTGTTCGAAATCGTGGTAGAATTCATGTTTCTACTATGTATCCTACTACTATGCTAGTCCACATGATTAGTTTCATCTCTGTTATAGCCGTCATGATTTATTTTGTGCTTATTCGGATTAAATCTCATAGTAACTTGCTCATATATTCAACTGGCGCAACGTCCCCTACAACCACTCCCGTTTCATGGATGGCCTGGTCGATGCCTCCAAGGAGCCCTTCATCCACTGCTATGAGTGCCCGATGCCATTTTGTGGCTTGCCGGCGGACATGGTGCATCACCTCACGGATGTGTGCAACGGTCACTCCTGGCCCTTGGCGGAGAACATCAAGTACGAGACGTGCTACCCGTTCACCATGCCGGAGTCGCTGGAGGATCACCGCCGCCTGCTAGTCTCGGAGGAGGACGGCAGCGTCTTCCTCTTGATCGTGGGCACCGGCGAGGCCCGCGCAGGCCGCCGCCCCGTCTCTGTAATGTGCATCAGGGGCGACGCCGCTAACGCTGACACTGACACGAGGCTGATGTAAGGGTGCATGGTCAGTGTTACTACCCCTCCGGGTCGCGTGGGCGGCGACACCGGCCTCATCGGACGGACTTGGACTCTGGGGAGCTGGGACTATCTCGCCAATGTGGACTTGGAAAACCCATGGCATCCTTTACCCGCTGACGCGGTGCACGGGGACTCCAAGGAGGTTCACCTGGACATACGCATTATCAAGTTAAATGTTGATCATTAGTCTTCGCTCAATGTAATCCGTTGTCTAAGCATGTGGAGACTTCCATGCAGGATCTTGCTCTATTGGAGTATCGCGCATGAATAAAAGTGTATCCATTTATGGTTTAGTCTAGAATCTTCCATGTATGAATTTTTACTACAGTACTGGTGAAAGACTTAGGATGAACCATTTCTTACATCTCCTCTGCCCGCTTGCAAGTCATCCTGATTTAATCCCTCCATCTAGGTGTATAAGGGCATGGTTAATATTACTTAATAGCATAGCCAACTGTTGACTATAAGAAAGTGCCATGTCATCTGTAGCCAACATGTATAACAATCGATACTCAAAAACTAATTCTTAAAGATCATTTTGCAAAGCACAATAAGTGTTATTTCTTCACAAGTTTTGGATGCAGGTTGAACAGTTGAACGCTTTTCTTTGAAAAAGATACCTTTTTATCTATTTCACCCGGATGTTTGTGTGCTCTAGAGATGAAATAATATCCGAAGAAACATATCGATATCCGTTACACATGAGATGACCCCCACATCCTTTGTCAAAATAAACAACTCCCCGATCAATGCATTTCACTCTTCGGTGCAATGCACGGGCACCTTACTACTATAGATTAGTACGACCAAAAATTGAACTAACATTATATATAGTACGATAAATGCTGGTGCATGTCACCTAAAATTATATCATTCAAAACTATGTTCAAATACGAATCCAACGATATAGTTTTTGTTGACATGCACTAACATTTTGTCAGTTAAATCTTTAGTCAAATTCAATGGGGGACTAATAAACCACGATCGATGTAGTACAAGTGTAGAGGGCGGCACTGCACGGGAGTCTCACCTCTCACCCCGCTCGTGGCGCGGCAGTAAAGCCGTCATATCACAAAACCCAACCACTCCCAGTAATAAGTGGCCTGGTAAAATAAACGGACAAGCAACCATCACATCCCTCCGTCTTTTTTGCATTTCATCTCTCTGCATTTACTTTCTCAGGTCCATCTCGCACACTCGATCCCTAGCTACTACTCCTAGGGCCAGTTCTTTTGGCGGCTTCCCCAGTTTTTCCCACAAGACTAGTCACAGTGGAGAGTAACAATAAGGCGCCTCACTCATTTATTTGGGCTTCTAAACTACTACTCCGTCCTGGTTTATTCCTCACCATTGTAATTTGTGCTAAATTTTGACCAAAGATTTAACTGGTTTATTCCTCACCATTGTAATCCCTCCGTTTAGGTGTGTCAGTCATCTTACGAAAACCAAATAATCCCAAAACACTTAGGCGCAGTGCATTAACTTCTACCTCATTTCTTGTTTCTTGACATATCAACCAATAAGAGATAAAGAGTGTGCATGCTTTTAATGACTTGAGATACCAAACACGACATGCAGTGGTTAGTTCATTGCATGCAATACTATTAATTAGCAAATAAACATTAACGTTTCTCGTTTTCTCCTCCTCCTTGGTCACGATGCACATCCTAAGATGACTTACTCACCTAGATGGATGGAGTAGTGCATGTGACATCCACTAACATTTCATTAGTTAAATTTATGATCAAAATTTGACACAGATTACAATGGGGACCAATAAACCAGGACGAAGGTAGTAGTTATGGGATTACTAATCTAGAAGCCTAAAACAACTGGCCCCTGGTACTCCTACTAGTAGTAGTACTCAAGTTGGAATTCCAATTGCACGGCACAACTTGTTAGGCAAAAAATTCGATAGAGGGTGTAGGAAGCGGTTTGGGAAGCGGTTTGGGAATTTGCATGCCTTTCCAACCAGTGAGATACTCCGTACAAAGTACGACAGAGAAATAACCACAACGAAGGAAGCTAAAAGTAAACAATCAAACGAGCATTTTTGCATTTGTTTTGCATTGAATCATTTCACAAGCTTGACTAGTGTTGTTTTTCTACTTTTACAAAAACCGCATCGTAATGTTAAAACGTGCATTTGCACGTACATAAGTAATAGTAGTACTCCCCTCGTCTAGGTGTATAAGTATTCCCTCCTTCTTGGTCACGGTGCACAACCAAAGATGACTTATTTACCTGGACGGAGGGAGTAGCACAGTCTGCAAGCATATATCGAGAAAGACGTGTAGTGCGATAGTATATAGTAAAGTTTGTGCTATATGCACGTACTTGCAAAATGCGTACGAATACACAAGGTTTCCAAACTTTCACTTTTACATACTTAATTAAGGACGCTAAAAATTCCTAAACGTTCGGGATTTATCATTTGCGTCCCAAAACTAATGAGATCGCCTTACGAAACAAAAAATATACTCCTCCTAAAATCCACGGCGCTCGCAGGAGCGCTTGCGGCGCGCCACGAGTGCCCTGGTGTGCGGGCGTTTCCCAGCGCGCCGACACAATGCCTCTTCCCCAGCCTCGCAACTCGCGAGGTGCTGATTGGCGGCTTGCCGGCGGGCGAGCGCGATCTCACCAGTGTGGTGATCCGGCGCCAACAGGTACTCCTCCTCACTGGAAGCGTGCACCCGGTCCACGTACCGCCAAGCATAGATGAGGCGCTTGGGCCCGACTACACTCAGGGCGTCGGCACGGGCGTCCTCTGCCACCCTCACAGCCCTTGCACGAGCCTTCTGCCAAAGAGCCAATTGCCTGACTCTCTCGGAAGCAACATAGGCCTCCCAGGCAGCTTGTTCCATGGTGCGCTTCTCTTCCTCGGCCTTATTCTCCGCCTCTTTTTTGGCGTGCTCTGCTGGAGGCAAAGCCTCCCACAAGGCGACATCCATTTCTTTCTAAAGCACCTCAAGGCTGGGGGGCTCGGCGGGCGGCGCGGCGTTCTCCTCGTAGCGGGGAGCTGACGCGTCCTCCGGCGTGCGTGCTGGCGAGATTGGGAACACCGACGCGTCCACCTCGACGCGTCGCGGCGAGGAGCGGAACACCGACGCATCCTCCTCGACTAGTGGCGGCGAGGAACGGAATGGCGACGCGTCGCGTCGCGGCGAGGAGCGGAACACCGACGCGTCCTCCTCGACTAGTGGCGGCGAGGAACAGAACGGTGATGCGTCGCGTAGCGGCGAGGACCGGAACACCGACGCCTCCTCCTCGACTAGTGGCGGCGAGGAACGGAATGGCGACGCGTGACCGTCCGCGCGGTGCAGCGAGGGGCTCCTAGGGCTTGGGAGGGGCGATGCCATGGTGGTCGACGTGAGAGGGAGGGGGAGGAGATAGCGATGAGCGTGAACATGAGGGGGAGGAGATAGTGATGTCGTGGGAGGCGTAGTATTTATAGCGAGCAATGGCACACCTACATAAGATATGGACTGAGCTGCACTGACTTAACTGCAGGTCCAGTTGCGTCACTGACATGTGGGCCAGACCCCTATTGGGCCCATATGTCAGTGACCTAATGCACCTGCAGTTAAGTAACAACTACGTGGGCATATTTGTTGGAGTAAATTATGGGGGAGCGAAGGGGTGGAAATATTGTTGGTCACAACGGATTCGACGAGCGTGGGGGAGGAGAGTCATGCATGTAGATTTTTTCACACGGGCTGGAGTGGTGGGACCGCCGGAGGGAGAAGGAGAGTTTGGCAGGCATATTGTTTCCACACATGGAGAGGAAAAGATTTGGAGACAAATGGGCTTCCTGCAGGTATGGGGAACGGTGCATAATAAGTCATCTTGCATGCCGGGCTAGGTATAGTCTCAAGTCATTAAAAACATACATGCCCCACACATGTTCATATTTCAAGGTGCACTAAATTATTGCATGCGATGATTAAGGCTGGCATAATGGTGGTATCTTAGCTGGTATCATGCACACGGGAATAGCAAACATGCTGATGTGGCAAAGAATTAAAGAAGAGAGGGGGGTTAGAGTAACTAGTGTTCATGCATGCATTGGTAAACACATTTTTTTTGAAGAACGACAGCACTAGTTGAGTACTTTTGTAGACTTCAAAAACTATTCCACCGCCTCTACTATCTTGCTAAGAGTAGGTGAAATTTTTGAATCAAGCCCTTTAAACTAGAAGGGAGGTAGTGGTACTCTAATAGCTAACCTTGTTGTGATGACAAGATAGGACATGGCACGCACCTGGACGGAGGAACTAGTCTGCATTGTGCATTTAAGTTTTGTCTAAAGTCAATGTACCTCTACTTTCACCAGACTTATAGAAAAATGTGTCAACATTCACAATGTCAAATCAATATTTTTACACTCATTATAAAACGTAGTTCTTATACTCATTATAATCAGTATTGTAGATATTGATATTTTTAGTATAAATTTGGTCGTGGGATTTCATTAATGCCTGTCAAAGCGTGGAGGAAGCGGAGCTTAGGGCTTGCATTCTCGGTCTCTACATAGGTATTTCTCTTCATAATCCTGTAATTTTAGAGACTGATTGCGCTTTTGTGGTAGCGTCTCTTGCATCGGGGGACGATGACAGGTCTGCTATGCGTGACCTGAAGATGAAAGCATTGAGCATCTCGAAGTTGATCAACAATCTTCAATTGTCAAAGATTAGCCGTTCGGCCAATAAGGTGGCACACTTAATCACTAAGTATAGCTTTGACAATAGATTAGATGGTATTCTTGTAAATAACGTACCGCCCTATGTGGTGAATATTGTATCGAATGAGTGTACTGGTGTGGCTGGTTAATTAATATAAGGTGGTGTTCAAAAAAGTATAAATTTGGTCAAACACTTTGCAAACGGTTGACGGGAGTAAAAAGAACCATGGGGAGTATCATGCATGCGGAGTAGGCAAGAAAATTGCTTGTCTAAAAAAAGGCAAAAACATTTTTGCTCATTTATAGCCGGTTGAAGTCTCAAAGGGTGCGGCCGTGCGAGGGAGGCGAAGGTCGTGGGAGGCAAGACGTTTGACAGAATTAAGTGAAGTTACATCCACTCGCCGGCATGGCGTGCGAACAGGCAAAAGCTATACCGTCTGGCCTACGATATGGGTCTAGTAGACATGACATAGTGGGTCCCGCATAGTTCTCGAGAACGCTTTGGGGGCTTGCAGCCGTTTATCCACCGGGCAAGCCAGCAACCCCACGCCGTTCGCACGTCCTACTCGTCCCCGTCTTCTACCTTACAACAGTTCGCTCCCAGTTGTCCCGTCCTTTCACATTAGTTCGCTCCCAGTTTTTTTTGCGGGGTACAACAGTTCAACTTCTTCTAACCCTCCTCCAAAATCCATGGCCTCCCAAATATCCATGGTCGCCGCTGAGTACCAGGTTAGATCCATCACCGGCGATCAGTTCACCGGCGATCAGTTCATCGTCATCTACACACGTGGATCCGATACGGTGAAAGTATGGCTTGCTCGCTTCCTACGCATGTTCAACAGTTCAACGGATGAGTGGGTCGCTGGGCTAGATGTTGAGTACACCACAGTCCTAGGACGAGAGAAGGATCTAAAGGACGAAGAGAGGAAGAAGACCACCGTGATCCAGGTTTGCGTACATAATGTTTGCTTGGTCTACCACATATGCCATGCCGACGTTGAGTGCCAGGATTTTAAGAACTTCCTCAAGGACAAAAGAGTGAAATTCATTACTGTAGGATTTAAGAACGACAGGGATGTCCTGCGTCGGATAGGTCTCGTTGTAGGCCAGCCCTATGATCTCCAGAAGGCAAGCCTGGTGTCCTCCTCTCAACCTTCAATGCTGACCCTGGCAGCAGCCATGATTGATCCTTCGTACGCTAAACTGAAGAAACCTCATCACAAGTTTCATCATGCATGGGAGTCGAAGACATTAGATGAAGATCACATCCTGTACGCAGCAATGGATGCCTACCTTTGTTTAAATATCTACAAGGGTTGGATGAAGAAGTAGAGCTCAGTGTCCGGTTCAAGCAAAGAAGCGTCGGCGAAGAGGAAGAGGCAGAGGGACAAGGACGAAGTCGAGGACGTGGACTCGGACTCCGAGTAGGTGGCAGTGCCGTCGCTCATGCTGGTTCTACTGCAGTGTCAAGCGGACTAGTTGCTTAGTTTATTTTCAAGGGTGTGTTGTGCTGAGGCCCCAGCAGAACTATGTTTATGTTCTTTCTCGTTATTTGAACTCTTTAGTACGTATAGTAATACTAGTACTATGTCTTACTACTATTCTTCTTGCAGTTGGTACTACTGCTCGTATCTTCGTGTTCCTACTATACTTAATACGTTCGTACTAGTAGTATAATTTGGGTCAGTCGATTTGTGAAAGAAGTTCGAAGGACCGAAGGAAGAAGACGGCAGAAGAGGTGGAAGAAGCCCTTCTAGCCATCCATGTTGCATCAAACGGCTCACATGAGTCGACTGACCCAAATTGGTCCTTCAGATTGCAGGATCCACGTGGCATTCAAGGTCTCGAAGGTAGATACCGTGTCTGCACCTGGTTTGCGGGCTCGACGCGTGCGCGACCGGCTTCCGCCGTGACAGCCACCATGCGCGCCTCCTCCGCGCGGGCGGAGACAACAATGACACGCTAGTTCCTCCTCGCCGGTGTGCTGGAGCACGCGCTCGTCCTCCTCTTTGTACGCTGCGTGCATAGACGCGGCTCCACCAGCTGCTCGCGTGCTTGGCAGCACGGCGACATCGCGAGGAGGGACTGCAGACGACGTGAGAGGGCGAGCCTTTGTCTTCATGGCACAGGGATGGCGGCGACACGGCGGTGATGGGCGAGAAATTGTTGTCCGGACCAGGCGGGCGCCGACATGCGCAACGGCGGCGGCATATTGATGAGTGCGCGTGTGGGAGATTACTTTAGTTTTACATATAAGGTTGGTCAAACTTAAAAGAAAACCGTACTAGTACACGTAAACATTAGACTTAGGCTGCGCTTTTATTAGTCAGTACCACAGCCACGATACGGAATCCTGTGCAAGCGCGTGAACCGCGGCCGCGCGATCGATCGAACGGTGCGTCACCATGTCGCGCTCGAAGGACATCCACCGAACCTTTTTGTGTGTGTGAAAACAATCCTCGAATATTACTCAACTTTTTTTCCTGTGAAAGTTCTTGACGCTGCAATATTTCCCTATATTTGAATTTAGCTCCAGTTCGTGTTTATTTGGATTTGGACGTTTTAGGTGCGCCCTAGTTTTTTTTAATACTGATTTTGCGTGTGTGACTGAGAGAGAACGTGTGTATGTGTCCATATGTGTATTGTGGCGGAAGGGCAATGTGGAGATGGTGTGCGTGTGATACAGACATAGAGAGGTGTGAATGTGTAAATGATCATGCATGAGTGGACATAGACAGATGCCGATACATTGTGTATACATGAGAGAATGGTCTTCTAGTTTACTTGTGTGTGTGTGAGAGAGAGAGGGGGAGAGAGGGAGAGAGAGAGAGACAGAGAGAGGAGCATCCGTAACACAACAACCATCTCTCTCAATTCGTCCGTCCCTCGCACGGTCGCATGCAACACATGCATCAAAGCGCACATTTTGACATCCTCACCCGGCCCCTTCCCACCTCAAGGCCCGCACAATCTCTTCGTGAATACCCATTTCTCTCCTTAGGTTTGTTTTCTCTCAATATCTGACACACACACACACACAGAGAGAGAGAGAGACACACAGCACAACACACACACACACACTCCCCCGAGCACACAATTCATCCCCATCCAAGGTTATACGGCGACCACTCTCGCTTGTGCTTCTTTGCACCCCAACATGCACAACACCTCAATCTTCAAAGAGGGCATCGAGCAGATCGAAGACGGCGACCACATCGCTCTAGAGAATGCGGGGTCATTTGGAAGCAGGGTGATGTGATGACGGCTGACTGACTCCTCCACCACCCTCTCTCTCTCTCTTGCACAAAATTACCAATCCTTCTCTCCCCCGCACAAAATTGTCAATCCCTCAACCCACGAGATCCTTCCCCTCTCGTCCATGTTTTTCCAGCTCTCTCATCAAACATGTTGTCTCTTCTCCTTCCACGTATACAGAATCCAGATGCACACGCATCTCATGTATATTACATGTATCCATCTTTCTCACAGACCTATCTTCTTCCTCTCTCTTTCTCTCTCTCTCTATCTCTCTCTCTGTCTCGTTAGGTTTGTCTCCTACTCTCTCGTCCACATACATACAATATTTCCCGCCCTATCTGCTCCATCTTCAAAAGCTCTCTCTGCACATTTCATTCACACATTGGGATATGTCAAAATGTTGCTTCTATAATGGCTGATGTAGAGTTATGGTTGTTTTTGTTGCATCCTACAAAGTAATAACTATGAAACGCATTTAGATTCTCATTTGAGTGGGATTATGTGAGTTTGAGCATGTTGTGAAGTACTATATACCTTGTATACATCTTGGGATTCGACAATGATTGTAACTATTGAATTGTATAGACCATTACATTCGAAGTCAATAGCCTAATATATTTATTTCACAATTTCAACAAATGATTAGTTCACTACAAACTAAGAAAACAAATGTGTACTCCCTCCATTTTTATTTAAGTCCGCGTATTAGCATTTGTCAAAGTCAAGTTTTGTGAACTCTCAGAAAGCTTATAACAAAAAATATTAACATACACAATAACAAATAAATACCATTAGATTCATTATTGAATGTACTTTCACATCATACATATTTGTTATGGTAAATGTTTATATTTTTCTATAAAGTTGGTCAAACTTTAGGAAGTTTGACTTCGGTCAAACCTAATATGCAGAGTTTACTACTACTACTCACTAGTTGCTTAGCCGAATCACTCAACACGCCACACGGGGAGTCCAGTGTCACAAAATTTTGAGGTCGGCGGGAAAATCTCCCGCGACCCTGATTCGAGCAGTGGGAAGTTACCATCATAGCCTTCAGAACAGGCCTACGGATGACGCTTGGTAGGGGGCTGTTTTCGTAACTTCAGGTTCACCCTACCCAGCCAACCCCACCCCGGCACCCAGAGTAGTACACCTGAATACTCCCCATTTTCTATCCCCACCGCAAAATAGACTTCTCCACGGCACTGCGGCCTTCATGCTCCTCCCCTTTACATCGGCGCACTCGTCCACCACAGCGCATCTGCCTCATCGACGACCTCGTACGCAGCACAGGAGCCGGGCCACCATCGTCGTCGTACACGGAGCCTCTTCCCCGGCATCGTCTTCCACGGTCTTGGATCTGCTTCCCGGAAGCCGACGCCAAGCGCAGAAGTACCACCGTCGTGGACAATGAACTAACTCCCGTTGCCGACCATGACTCACAGAGGCTGCCGCGACCATCGTTCTCCTCCTCGATTGGTAATGTGTGTATTGAATCACTTAGCAGTACATGTGCAGTTCCAATTTTGTTCATACGTACCCTTCAAATTTCCTGGGTGCTATTGTTCCCGTAAAAGTAATTGGTTATAGCCTCCATTCTCCAACAGAATATCAGCTTGTAATTGTGCGTCGCTCCTGTATCGCGTTGTGCTTGGGTAGGTTTTTCATCTGCAACCAGTAGTGTGGCAAATGATGGAAAGGTTTTTAGAACTAGCAAGATGCCCATGCGTTGCACGCATCAAGATGCATTTGTATGAGTAGTTTATCTTGTGGGAGAAAAGGATGAACGAGGGAAGGCCTTATTTGCAAATCTGGAGAGGGGTAGTTGAATTATCTTTTTTATCTATCTATGCTGAGAACTATCCTCTACTCTCTAGTATCTACTTCTCGATCTCAGCACTGTAAATGCTTTTTAAAAGCGCCGCGCATTGCGATTCTGTTGGAGATGCTCTAACATGGCAGACGAGTGCTTTAATGTTGCCCACAAGATGCGCAAGTATTACTAGTAGTATATTTTTCTTTCCATGTTGAGATTTTAAAACCACGAGTGCGAACATGCAGAGGAGCAATGAAGACCAAACACGGGATATTCGGGACATCTTCAAGGGGAGTGGCAAGTTAAAGAGGAGCTGCACCGAACCTGTAAAACGAGCTTTGGTAAGTAACACCCTTTCAATTACTTTCATGTAGTCTCGTGTTCTTCGATGTGTATATGTTGTAGTTTCTGTTTCTCTTAAGCGTGGTGTTCTTCGATGTGTAATAAGAAGAGTCTTAATGGTCCTAATGCTTTCGTTTTTAGCTTGATGTAGGAAGTGGGTGTTCTCACCTTATAGTTTGTTTTCATTTTTATTTTCCTTTTGAATTCACGTCTCCGAGTTCTGTTTATCTGGCTTCTACTAAATGGATCTAGGTTGCTCTGAGTATTGATCTAAAAAAGAAGTAACTTCATGTCAGGATGCAGTTCCTGCGAGGAGGGAAGTATGGTCAACCTCGAGATCATGTTTCCAAAATGACGCTGGATTACACACAAGGTGCCAGTTCCCTAATGATGCTGGATTAGACACAAGGTGCAAATTCCCAGATGATGCTGGATTACACACAAGCCAGGTGGAGTCGTCAGTTGTTCGTGTCCTCGTGGCATTAGTAAAGGCTGAAAGAAAGCGTGTAGCAGCCCGTGAGAATGTAGCTGAGTTCCCGAAGAAGTGAAAAGAGCAATCAGATGCTCTCTTCACCCAAGCCAAAGAAGAGATGGAAGAAGCCAGAAATAAGCTAGCAGAGGCAGAGCAGGCTAGGCGTCTCCTGCTATCTAAAACTGTTGTCAATACAAAATTTCCTTCATAATAGCTAGGTTCAAATGTTTATCCAGTCAGCATGCCTGTTGTGATGTCCGTGCATCTACTGATGTGGCACAAAATGTTTTTTTGGGTCATGTAATAACAGCAATTACTTTCCAAACAATAACAGACGAAGCATTGGACATGGTATAGTTCACGCGCAAGCCCGACATTCCAAGTTCAACTTCCACATCAAACTCATGTTCACAGATATCTGCACATTCATACATAATGTCCACAACTATGATTCACTTCAAAGCCAAAAAAATGTGAGGAGAGTTATAAGTAAAGAAAATCCTCTACTAGTTCCTGCTACCAGTGCGAGCACAACAAGTCAAGACCATGCGTAAATTAATTATATTTTAGTCATTTTTTATGTTCTAAAATGCCTACCGGCTCGCGGAAGTACGTGTTGTTTGCACATGCGCGGATTCAATGAAGGCAGGCGGGGTAGTCTTAAGCTGGTTGCACGCGGCGAGGAGGCGTGCTCAGCCGGGCCTGCGGCGAGTGCGGCCCTCTTGGCCGGCGCGCCGGTTCAATGACTGCGCTATGAGAGGTCGCGTCCGTGTCAGAGCAATCACTCCCTCCAGTCCTTTTTTGTTTGGGTAACAAAATCTTGTTTACCATTCACATTTTACAAGTAAAATTCATGGACAAACTTTGACCCAAAGTACGATGGGGACTAGTAAACCAGAATGGAGGTAGTAGTTTTTTTAATCAAAGAAGGGTTTCCCCTTCCGATTTTCATTACTGAAAACCAGCATCTAAATCTAAACCATAGTATTTGCCCTAGAACTACCAGGTTCAACATCTCGCAACATAAACCCATACAACCTCCATCGCAAAAAAACCATACAACCATACGCCAAGGAGGTACGTAGTACTATGAATTCCATTTTCTCTCGATACCAATCGTTCTAAAAACTACTTACTACTTATAATGCGCCATTGAAAATCGGAAATCTTAACCCCGCTAAAAAACGATATTTTAAACGTGGCTACTCGATCTGTGGCAACTGGCGAGCCACCGCGCTCCAAGTCGTTCACATGTGGTCCCGACCATCAACTCCTATGGATCAAATTACCACGCGAGCTGACTATTCCTACAAAGGTTCTCCACCATGTACCCGGTACGCGCGAATGTAGCAATCGTGCACCTAGGGTTTTAGGGTTTATTTGTTAACGTCGCCTTTACGTAACACTCATGTGTGCGAGACAGCGAGAGGCCGACTGCGTGCGTGCGCCTCTTCTCTTTGTATATGTACTCCACCGTTTGTCTGGTGTCCAAAAATTATAATAACGACCAGCAATGTGCCAATGCGTTGCCACACGATCAAAGTAGATTAATACATATTCACCTATTTGATAGAAAAAAGTCTAGTTTTGAAATACGTATATCACTAAAAAGATGTTATGTTTCACTCAAAATATATTCCTTTGACGGTTTTGATGAGATAAGGGAGGAATGTTGTTGGTTTCAAGATTCGATAAGTGGTATATGTCTAATTTCTACTCTTACTAGCAAGATTCCCGTGCGTTGCATGGAACATCAAGATCTTGTGGGAGAAAAGGATGAACGAGGGAAGGCCTTATCTGCAAATGTGGTGAAGAGTGCGGGTAAATTGCCATATTTTCCTTCCTATTCGTCAGATATAAATCAGACGACCTACATTGCAGGATGGCAGGACCACCATCATCACCAACTCTATCTTTTATCCCTACTCTTATGAAAAGCATTGTCGGTGATGATCGTGTGCCTGCCATCCTGCAATATAGGCCGTCCGATCTATATCCGACGGATAGGAAGGAAACTATGGCAATTTTGCAAAAAGATACCCACACCCCTCTCCACATTTGCAAATAAGGCTTCCCTCGTTCATCCTTTTCCCCCACAAGATAAACTACTCATACAAATGCATCTTGATGTTCCGTGCAATGCATGGGCATCTTGCTAGTTGTTGCAAAAACCCCATGTGTGTGTGAGAGAGAGGGAGAGTGGAGGAGGACAGAGTGCATGTGTGACAAAGACACAAGGAGTGTGTGCGCGATAGGTATCAGCTTAAAATGAGGCGATAGTGTGTGTGTGCACGATCGAGAGGGCGTGTCTCAAGAAGGGAAGAAAAATCTACATAGATACAAGGAGCGAGAGAGAGACATGTATGTGATGGTGGAAGCACGAGTGTGCGGGTGTATAAACCTATCTAGAGGCTAGCTAGTCGATAAATGTTTGTGAGAGAAATACGAGTCGGGGTGCGAAAGCGAGAGTTTTGTGTGTGCAAGAGAGAGACGGTAGTCGGGAAGGGGAGTGGAAGCAGGAGTTGTGTGTGTGTCTATGAGAGAGAGAGAAGAGATGGTAGTCGGGGTTGTCTGATCGGTAAACAAATGAATAATGTCAGTCTAGGATGGAGACGAAAAGGAGACCGCAACAAATGTTGTGTCTATAGGAGAGAGAGAGAGAGATTAATTTTAGTGGTATGAGTCATATGTAGAGACATATAGGGTGTGTGAGAGAATCCCATAGAGAGAAATACAAAGTGAAAGACGAGTGGAGACTGTGTGTGTGGCGGTGAAAAAGAAAGCTTAGGTACCAAGTGATACCAGAGAACAGTAGAGACGCGAGAGATAATGAAAACCGTGTAATGTATAATGATAGGGAGAGTGTGACACTTCTCAAGGGAGACGTTGAGAGACCATGTTTGCGAGGATAGGGGAAACATGAAGTGAGCGTGCGGGTGAGCTAGAGAAAAGAGAGTGATAGCTACCTGAAGGAGCATGCATGCGAGAGAGATGGGCGTGAAAGGAGTGAACAAAAAAGGGATTCAAATATTTGAATTCGAGATGATGATACATGTAATCCATACTCGAACCAAAATTGATCTATCAAACATGCATACTCATATGAATTCACGCGCATCTATGTTATTTAATATGTAGATATTACTGATCCATACATTTTAGTAGAACATAATTTGGTTAAATTTTAACGAATTCAACCTTAAGATTTCGAGATTGTCGTATTTGTAAATCATATTACACATATAAAGGAGCAAAATTCTTTGTTGTGCTTTTGAAAGTATATATAAAAAATGATGTATATAGAATGTATTTCCAATTGAAAATGGATCCCGCCCGAAAAAAATAGAATACAAACGGGATTCGAATTGAGTTGGCACGGTAAACGTGCACTCTGCAAAATTTGAATGAAGCGGGGAAAGTCGTAGTAACCGCCCGAAACCAAAATCTGCGAGATGGAAATCACTACTGCCTATCCCTGCCACGCAAAGCCTATCTGCTGGATTTCTATAGGTTTCGATAGGGGTAGGTTTGTAATTTCACCCAAACGTGACGTAACCGCCTCTCACCCGGATTCATACACGGTGGGCGCCAAAACACAGTGTGTCCTCGGCCGAAATCGACTCCCTCCCCGATTCATATTCATACACAGTGGGCGCCAAAAACAAACTCTTGTCGGCAAATATTCGGTGTATGCGAGATTACCGTCCTATCCCCAACTGACTAATGTTGCTATGATGTAGTAGAAATTTGAAACGGGGGCTAAGTTTGTAAATTTCCTCACATTTGAGATAAGCGCGCCCTGTATACATGGTTCCCCCCTTCCTCTCTACCTCCCTTTTCCCCATTCGTACTCCATGGGCGCCAAAACACCCTCTCCACCCCACCCTCCTCCGTCCGCCGCCGTCCGCCACCCCATCCACCGCTGTCCTCCTCCACCATGCCGGAGCTGAAAAACCAACGCCGCCGTCCATTACAAGAGATCAACCTCTCTCATCCACGGCTTCGGACCGGGATCCTTGCATCCCATCCTCTCGTTTCATCCCCGCCATCGTCCACCTTGCCGGTGCCGCTCCTACGACCGTCTCGTCCACCGTGCCCCGCCGCCACAGTCTACCCTCCTAGATCTGCTTCCACGCCGCTGACAGCCATCGCTACCGTAGCACCATCAAATTCTCAGCAGATGCATACACGGCGTCGCACCAGAGGCAGTACTCTTTCGTATCTGCTCAACTTATTTATCGCAGCAAGAAAATAGATCGCCACTACTTTACTCTGATTTCTTGTCTTGGTTGAGAAGTTGCCTTTGTCCGGTTTGCACCTTCAGATCCGCCATGGCATGCTCAACACTATACTCCCAATGCTTATGGTTTTCCCCTTTTATATTCCACACTAGTTAAATCATAGTAGACTAAATTTCAAAATTGGGTCAGTCGATTTTTCAGAGCTCGCCAGAGTTCGCCGGTGCGATCGAAGGGGCTCGGGTGGTTGTGGGGCCTCGCTGAACGAAGAAAACTCGACACGGGTGGGGTTTGGGGCGGGGGTGGGGGTGGGGGTGGCGGAGGAACTCAGGCGGTGGGGGCCGATGGTCCGGCCGGCGGCCCGTGCAGTGTTCTGTATGGGAAGAATTAGAGACGAGGAAGAAGAAGGGTTAAGAGATGTAGGATCTTCATCCAACCGCCTGAAATGGTCGAGAGACAGCTGGGAGTTGCATTCTTAATGCGCTCTGGTTCGTCATGTGTGGGCACTGCGCAACCAACATTTATTATCCAAAATCTGCTTGCTCTTCTTTACCATGCTCCTCTTCCGTTCTTCTTTAATATGTACTCTCTCCGTTCCTAAATACAAGTCTTTCTATAGATTCCACCATGGACTACATATGGAGAAAAATGAGTGAATCTACACTCTAAAATGTATCTGGATACATCTGTATGTGATCCGTAGTGGAAATCTCTACCAAGACTTATATTTTGGAACGGAGGGAGTATGATAGTAGTACAGTATGTTCCTTGTACTGATGATGAGCAGGGGCATTTGCAGTGTAGAGGTCTATACGGTCGGTTGTGATGGACACTTTGAGCCTCTTTGATTCGTAGGATCTTTTAAACATAGGAATAGGATTTGTAGTGGCCTGCCCACTTGAATCCTATAAGAATAGCAAGGAAATGCAGGGAGTTGTGTCGCCTTTGAGAGTTACACTGATATTAACAGTACCACACCTTCACTTGAAGAGAGCTGGTATCCGAAGCCTTTCTAGCCGTACCGGCAATACTAGCACATATATTCCAGCAAGTTCCACTTTGCTGATTTTACTCTAATGCTTAAGGTTTTCCCGTTATATCTACACTATGATCTGTGTAGCTGCTTTGTGTCGCACTAGCAGCAGTCCACTCTTGAAGCTAAACACTGCAATGACTTACAAAATTGGCACCAAGGCATTGAGTGCCATTCTAGATGCAATGAAACTCATACGCTCCCCACCTGTTGATTCTTGTTCAGAATATGATCCTAATGACTATTCTAACCTCGAGGAGTCAAAGGCAGATGGCCTGTCCTGTTCACCCATCCAGGTGCCTGTTCTAATTTGGCAATGTTTTATTGATTGCGGGTATCTTGCATATGTTGTCTTGCATTTCTTCTACTTTGTTGCACCACCATCTGCTTAGTTTACTCATCATATATGTTGAGATGCCATGCCCATCCATTATCAATACATATTCCATCTATCATCATACCATGTTTTTCCACTCAAATGTTGTTGTTGTGCATCAGACATCAGAAAGAAAAGGGTGATTGCCGAACCTAAAGGAGCACCAGCAAAGTCCTTGAAAAACGTGGTGGTGCCGGAGAAATCAGACAACACCCCACTTATATTGGTTGTACAACCAGCGACACAAAACGTAGGACCAACTCCAGCAGACTGTACCCATACTTCACTGGCCACACCACTAGCCTCACCATGCAGGACCTGCACTCCAGCAAAAGGTATACCGATTTCATTTGCCATAGCACTAGCTGTACCACAGAAAAATCCCACTCCAGCAAAAAGTACAGCAAGTCCACCGGCCGAAGACCTATCCCAACTGCAGAGACGGCCAATTCCTGCAGATTGGAACCCCATTCCATTTATTCCCAGTTTAAAAGACAATGCTTTCAATGTTGTTAGGGACTACGTGCATATATTCCCATCATGGGAAGATTATTGTGAAGACAAACACCATTTTCACATCTTCCTGTCCAACTTACGTGTAAGTGCTATTATTCATGGTTATTATTTTCCTGTTTTCTGCTGATTGAACACATCAATGATTTACATTACATTGTTGTAACTAGGCGAGGGTCAATCTGGATAGTCATGACGAGCAAAGCTTGCTTGTGCTTTTCAAGGAAGCATTGCAGCAGTATCGGTGTTACCTGAGGAAATCACACTTTGATGGCAAGTCTATAAACGAATTTCTAGTGAAGTCTCTTGTGCTAAATTTAGAAGACATTGAATGGAAAAACCTTGTTATGCACTGGTCTCATTCCCAGGATGAGGTACTGTCTATGAAATCACATGAAAATTTGAACTTCTACTTTTCCGCATGTGCCTTACGGATCTTTTTTGCAGGAAATCTGCTCGAAGAAGAATTCCGGTTTGACAAGAACGACAGGATATCGCAAATATGCTGCCTGCTGCTTTGCTCTTGTTAGTACCTGTTGTCCTATATCGCTGTACTTGCATACATACCTGGTTCATTATGTGACAGCAGTATGCATGATAGCTTGCTTATCAATTGTTCACTCCAAATTATCTGATCTGTATGAATGGTTACATTAGTGTAGAATATATCCAATGCCAATGTTTTTTTAGCTCTGCATTGTTCTTGTAAGTACATGTTGTCCTTTATCAGTGTACTTATAATGACAGGTAGTTGTTCATGTACCATCACTCTGCAGCTTATTTTCCTTTGCCCTCCATTTTCTACACATCAGATCTATATTTACTCTTACCATAAGGTTGGTACTGAAGAAGTTTAGATGTCCATTTCTCTTGACTGTACCTTTTTCCTGTATCGCTGCATTACATTTATAGCTACTTGGTTATGTAGCATCACTCTTCATCTTATCTTAAATATTCTCCATTTTTTCGTATATTATCACATCTATATTTACTCTTAACAAAATGTAGAATAAAGGCAATGCTTTTGAAGAAGATTCTGTGGTAAACTTCTTGAATTGCCCCCCCCATCGACATGGACAAGGCCTTTATAGAGCATGTCTTCACCAATAATGTAAGTTTGTCCATCTCAAGCCTTCAAACTTTGTTGTATATATTTGGTTAGGCATGACTGCAACAGCTATTTATTTTTGGTGTTTGCATCAAATTGCTTGTTTAAATTTTATTATGTAGTTCATAAACAAAAGTTTGTCCTTTCTCAATTTAAGTTTTTAGTTGTACAACCAAGTTCCTTCTTCATACCATGTAAATTAAACTATACAGAGCAAGTGATCTTCTTTTGCACTGCATGTATGCTTCTATTCTTCATCTGTAATCCAGTGGTGTGGTGAACCTACCCACTACAGCACAATGTCATATTCTGCAATGTCTTAACTATGAACAATGTCATATCATTCTACTACTATTTAAACCATCTGTTTATTTGCCAATCTGAAATGGTATAAATTGATAGCACACTAACCATTGATACTTATGAGTTCTTGATCTGTAATCCAGTGGTGTCGTGAAGCTGCCAACTCCTTCACAATGTCATTTCCTGCTATGTCTTGACCTGAACAATACCATATTGTGTTAATGCAATTTTAAACTGTGTCACTTTATTCGTCAGTAAGAAATGTGATGAATTGTCATCACTGATACTTTTATGTGCAAAACCTGTCATCTATCTGCTTGTTTATCTTTTAGAGTGAGGAAGATATATGTGTTGAACAAGCGCAATCTCATCATCTTGCTCAGCTGCTTGCACTGCAGCTCCCCAGCAGGGCTAACCTTTCTTGAACTCTATTGAAGTGTTGTCCATTTTGTATATTATTTTGTCGGCGTGTTTATTTGCACTGGTGGCGATCTTTGATACCCAGTGTATGTAATCTGCTGTCTGCTTGTGCTTTATTATCATAGTGGCGAACTTTGATGCCCAATGGATGTAATATGCCGTAATTTCTTTATTGTATAGTCTAGGTTTTTTCTTATTCACGATGCTGTAGTTATTTTACTGTATATATATCCTGTCTTCGCAGTAAACCGGCCAAACCGTAAAATTATGGTACATAATCGGGCCGTCATGCAATCATGATGTAGGTTGGGCCTGAAACATGCCGAATAGCTCACGAGCCGGCAGCAGCCCGAAATAAACCCCGACCCATGATTGTGTGAATCAAATCACGGGCTTTTAACAGGCCAAAATTTTCTCGGTCCTTGTTTGGCCCAATCAGATATCGGCTGCGAGCAGGCCGGATGCAAACCGGGCCATAGTTAGGCCCAACTATATGATGGGATTTTAACAGGCCGAAATTAATATAGGACCAAAATGTTAAACAGGCCCTTAACAGGCCAAAACTAATATCAGGCCGAATTACTAAGTGGGCCTTTAGCAAGTGGACCCAAAAGCATAGTGTCCAATTGACGGGCCGAATCTGATATGGACCATAATTGAGCCCAAAGCCTCTTAAAGGGCCAAACCTGATCTGGGCCGTAATTTGGCCCAGAACGTGGTAGGCTTTTAACGGGCCGAATCTCATATGGGCCACTATTAGGCCTGGAGCATGGCAGGCCATTAATGGACCGGATCAAATATGGGCCGACATTTGGCCCAAAACATGGCAGCCAGTTAATGGGACGGCCTACTAGGGTCCTCAAAATCTTGTGGGCCTATAGCTGGGCCGGCCCATTAATGTCGGTGAAATCTCGTGGGCCTTTAGCTGGGCCGGCCCATTATGATCCGCAAGAATCTTGTGGGCCTTTACCTAGGCCGGCCCATTATGGCACACAAAAATCTTGTGGGCCTTTATCTGGGCCGGCCCATTATGGCCCGCAAAATCTTGTGGGCCTTTAGCTAGGCCAGCCCATTATGGTCTGCAAAATCTCGTGGGCCTTTAGCTGGGCCGGCCCATTATGGTCCACAAAATCTTATGGGCCTTTAGTTGGGCCAGCCCATTTAAACTTGATCGGCCGGTCCATGTGTCAACATATCATAGGCGTGTCTCGCCCATTGGATGAGTGACACCTATGCCAACGCGGACCTGACACGTGTCTCCTCCAGCCAATGATGATTTTACACGTGGAAAATCCCCATTGGTCGAGGCTGTTAATGGGTTATCGGATCCAAAACCCGACCGATAGCTTAACGGCGTTCCGTTACGGTGGATGCCACGTGTCGGTCACCCTTGACGAAAGCACTTCTGTGACGCGCGATTTATCGTCATGGAAGTGGACACTTCCGTGATGATAATTTTGGTAATGTCATGGAACACTTATACGACAACACATGTATGACTATCTTGATTCTGTCATAAAATCGTCATGGATGTACATGCATGACAGAAAACGCGACCTACTGTGACAAACACGTATCATCACGGAAGTGTGTGTTTTTTGTAGTGCTCATAATAATTTTCAGCAGCATCATGAATGAATTCAACAATATAACCATCACATAAAGCATTCTTTCATGATCCACAAGCATACAATTTTTATTACTCCCCACATAAGCAAATTTCTTTTCATGAATAGTAGTGGGAGAAAACTCAACAAAATAACTATCATGTGAGGCATAATCCAATTGAAAGTTAAAATCATGATGACAAGTTTCATGGATATCATTATTCTTTAAAGCATACATGTCATCACAATAATCATCATAGATAGCAACTCTGTTCTCATAATCAATTGGAACCTCTTCCGAAATAGTGGAATCATTACTAAATAAAGTCATGACCTCTCCAAATCCACTTTTATAATTAGCACAATAAGATTCAACATCCTCCAAAATAGTCGGATCATTACTTCCTAAAGTTGACACTCTTCCAAACCCACTTTCATCAATATAATCATCATAAATAGGAGGCATGCTATGATCAAAATAAATTTGCTCATCAAAACTTGGGGGACAAAAAATATCATCTTCATCAAACATAGCATCCCCAAGCTTGTGGCTTTGCATATCATTAGCATCATCGATATTCAAAGAATTCATACTAACAACATTGCAATCATGCTCATCATCCAAAGATTTAGTGCCAAACATTCTAATGCATTCTTCTTCTAACACTTTGACATAATTATCAGAATCCTTATTTTCATGAAAGACATTAAAAAGATGAAGCATATGAGGTATCCTCTATTCCATTTTTTATTTTCTTTTATAAACTAAACTAGTGATAAAACAAGAAACAAAAAGATTCGATTGCAAGATCTAAAGATATACCTTCAAGCGCTAACCTCCCTGGCAACGGCGCTAGAAAAGAGCTTGGTGTCTACTACAAAACCTTCTTCTTGTAGACGTTGTTGGGCCTCCAGGTGCAGAGGTTTGTTGGACAGTAGCGAATTTCCCTCAAGTGGATGACCTAAGGTTTATCAATCCGTGGGAGGCGTAGGATGAAGATGGTCTCTCTCAAGCAACCCTGCAACCAAATAACAAAGAGTCTCCTGTGTCCCCAACACACCCAATACAATGGTAAATTGTATAGGTGCCCTAGTTCGGCGAAGAGATGGTGATAGAAGTGCAATATGGATAGTAGATAATGGTTTTTGTAATCTGAAAATATAAAAACAGCAAGCTAACTAATGATAAAAGTGAGCACAAATGGTATTGCATTGCGTTGAAACAAGGCCTAGGGTTCATACTTTCACTAGTGCAAGTCCTCTCAACAATAATGACATAATTGGATCATATATTTATCCCTCAACATGCAACAAAGAGTCACTACAAAGTCACTAATAGCGGAGAACAAACGAAGAGATTATGGTAGGGTACAAAACCACCTCAAAGTTATCCTTTCTGATGATCTATTCAAGAGTCTGTAGTAAAATAACATGAAGCTATTTTTTCCGTTCAATCTATCACAGAGTTCGTACTAGAATAACACCTTAAGACACAAATCAACCAAAACCCTAATGTCACCTAGATACTCCAATGTCACTTCAAGTATCCGTGGGTATGATTATACGATATGCATCACACAATCTTAGATTCATCTATTCAACCAACACAAAGAACCTCAACGAGTGCCCCAAAGTTTCTACCGGAGAGTCAAGACGAAAACATGTGCGAACCCCTATGCATAAGTTCACGAGGTCACGGAACTCGCAAGTTGATCACCAAAACATACATCAAGTGGATCACATGATATCCCATTGTCACCACAGATAAGCACGTGCAACACATACATCAAGCGTTCTCAAATCCTTAAAGACTCAATCCGGTAAGACAACTTCAAAGGGAAAATCAATCCATTACAAGAGAGTAGAGGGGGAGAAACATCATAATATCCAAATATAATAGCAAAGCTCGCGATACATCAAGATTGTATCACCTCAAGAACAAGAGAGAGAGAGAGAGAGAGAGAGAGAGAGAGAGAGAGATCAAACACATAGCTACTGGTACATACCCTCAGCCCTGAGGGAGAACTACTCCCTCCTAATCATGGAGAGCACCGGGATGATGAAGGTGGCCACCGGAGAGGGATTCCCCCTCTCCGGCAGGGTGCTGGAACGGGTCTAGATTGGTTTTCGGTGGCTACGGAGGCTTTTGGCGGCGGAACTCCCGATCTATTCTGCTCCCCGATGTTTTTAGGGTATATGGATATATATAGGCGAAAGAAGTCGGTCAGGGGAGCCATGTGGGGCCCACGAGGGTGGGGGCACGCCCAGGTGGCAGGCGCGCCTCCCTGCCTTGTGGCCACCTCAAAGCTTCCTTGACTTCAACTCCAAGTCTCTTGGATCACGTTCGTTCCAAAAATCACACTCCCAAAGGTTTCATTCCGTTTGGACTCCGTTTGATATTCATTCTCTGCGAAACACTGAAACAAGGGAAAAAACAAAAATTGTCACTAGGCTCTGGGTTAATAGGTTAGTCCCAAAAATAATATAAAAGTGCATAATAAAGCCCATAAACATCCAAAACAGATAATGTAAGAGCATGGAACAATAAAAAATTAAAGATACGTCGGAGATGTATCACACCCAAGTGTTCAAACCTTAAGGGTTTTGCCGGAACCCGTGATCCGACATTTGGTGCGCCGGGTAGGGGTGCGCCGAAGCTTCCTTCCCATCGCTCCACATCACGTCGCTTCATCGTCTCCATGGCGGACGCATGTCGCGCCCGTGCCAAGCGCCGGGCTGCCCTCGCCACCCGCGTCGCTCAGACGGCCCCTGTCGGCAGGCCACCCCGTTGCTCTCCATCGCCTGCCGCCAACGCCGCCACCGGCCCGGCAGGGAATGAGCAGCAAGCATCCTCGCTGCACCCCTCGGTGCGATAGGACGGCCGCACCGCCACTCCATCGCTGACTCCCGCTGGTTCGTCGTCTCACGCTCATCGCTTTCCCACGGACGCATGGGCCACGCTCCTCATTGCACACGAGCTCCTGCGCTACCGCCCAGTCAACGACCTCTACGAGGACTGGCTTGACCGCATCGCCGAGCTTGTCCGCGCCGCAGGGGGCTTCCCTGCGCCGTCCCACTCTCTGTCTCCAACATATCTATAATTTTTTATTGCTCCATGCTAAATTATCTTCTGTTTTGGACATTATTGGGCTTTATTATCCACTTTTATATTATTTTTGGGACTAACCTACTAACCAGAGGCCCAGCCCAGAATTGTTGTTTTTTGCGTATTTTAGGGTTTCGAAGAAAAGGAATATCAAACGGAGTCCAAACGGAATGAAACCTTCGGGAACGTGATTTTTGGAACGAACAAGATCCAGGAGACCCTAAGTCAAGCAACCAACAGGGAGGCCATGAGGTAGGGGGCGCACCTCCCCCCCTCCCCCAAGCGCGCCCTCCACCCTCGTGGGACCCTATTGCTCCATCGACATACTCCTTCCTCCTATATATACCTACGTACCCCCAAACGATCAGATACGGAGCCAAAACCCTAATTCCACCGCCGTAACTTCCTGTATCCACGAGATCCCATCTTGGGGCCTGTTCCGGAGCTCTGCCGGAGGGGGCATCGATCATGGAGGGCTTCTACATCAACACCATAGCCTCTCCGATGAAGTGCGAGTAGTTTACCTCAGACCTTCGGGTCCATAGTTATTAGCTAGATGGCTTCTTCTCTCTTTTTGGATCTCAATACAAAGTTCTCCCCCTCTCTTCTGCTATCATTAAGGAACCATTTGCTATCATTAAGGAACCATTTTCTACTAATGATTTTTTTCGATCTTGTGCCTAGAAGTTTGATAAACAATAAAAAGAAAGAAATTCCTAAGGATGGTAGATGCCTCATTGAAGAATTGCCTACCAAAGATGCCAATACCTAGATCTATCCTTGCTTTTATGCCTAGCTAGGGGCGTTAAACGATAGCGCTTGTTGGGAGGCAACCCAATTTTATTTTTATTCCTTGCTTTTTGCTCCTGTTTAGTAATAAATAATTTATGTAGCCTCTGTTTTGGTTGTGTTTTTCGTGTTTAGTTAGTGTTTGTGCCAAGTAGAACCGTTGGGAAGACTTGGGGAAAGTCTTGTTAATCTTGCTGTAAAAAAACAGAAACTTTAGCGCTCACGAGAACTGCTGCCATTTTTATTTAGAAAGCTATATTTAGTTAATTATTTTTGCAGATGATTAATATATACATTCCTCACGTCCAGAAATTTATTTTATAATTTTTGGGTTCCAGATCTTGCGCTAGATACAGATTACTACAGACTGTTCTGTTTTTGACAGATTCTGTTTTTCGTGTGTTGGTTGCTTATTTTGATGAATCTATGGCTAGTAAAATAGTTTATAAACCATAGAGATATTGGAATACAGTAGGTTTAACACCAATTAAATAAAGAATGAGTTCATTACAGTACCTTGAAGTGGTCTTTTGTTTTCTTTCGCTAACGGAGCTCACGAGATTTTCTACTTTAAGTTTTGTGTTGTGAAGTTTTCAAGTTTTGGGTAAGGATTTGATGGATTATGGAACAAGGAGTGGCAAGAGCCTAAGCTTGGGGATGCCCCGTAAGGCATCCCCTCTTTCGTCTACTTCTATCGGTAACTTTACTTGTTGCTATATTTTTATTCAACACATGATATGTGTTTTGCTTGGAGCGTCTTGTATTATTTGAGTCTTTGCTTTTTAGTTTACCACAATCATCCTTGCTGTACACACCTTTTAAGAGAGACACACATGATTCGAAAATTATTAGAATACTCTATGTGCTTCACTTATATCTTTTGAGTTATATAGTTTTGCTCTAGTACTTCACTTATATCTTTTAGAGCACGGTGGTGGATTTGTTTTATAGAAACTATTGATCTCTCATGCTTCAGATTATTTTGAGAGTCTTAAATAGCATGGTAATTTGCTTAAATAATCCTAATATGCTAGGTATTTAAGATTAATAAAATTCTCTTATGAGTGTGTTGAATACTATGAGAAGTTTGATACTTGATAATTGTTTTGAGATATGGAGAGGGTGATATTAGAGTCATGCTAGTTGAGTAGTTGTGAATTTGAGAAACTCTTGTGTTAAAGTTTGTGATTCCCGTAGCATGCACGTATGGTGAACCGTTATGTGATGAATTCGGAGCATGATTTATTTATTGATTGTCTTCCTTATGAGTGGCGGTCGGGGACGAGCGATGGTCTTTTCCTACCAAACTACCCCCCTAGGAGCATGCGCGTAATACTTTGCTTTGGTAACTTGTAGATTTTTGCAATAAGTATGTAAGTTCTTTATGACTAACGTTGAGTCCATGGATTATACGCACTCTCACCCTTCCACCATTGCTAGCCTCTCTAATACCGCACACCCTTCGCCGGTATCATACACCCACCATATAACTTCCTCGAAACAGCCACCATACCTACCTATCATGGCATTTCCATAGCCATTCCGAGATATATTGCCATGCAACTTTCCACCGTTCCGTTTACTATGACACGCTCCATCATTGTCATATTGCTTTGCATGATCATGTAGTTGACATCGTATTTGTGGCAAAGCCACCGTTCATAATTCTTTCATACATGTCACTCTTGATTCATTGCATATCCCGGTACACCGCCGGAGGCATTCATATAGAGTCATATCTTGTTCTAAGTATCGAGTTGTAATTCTTGAGTTGTAAGAAAATAAAAGTGTGATGATCATCATTTTTAGAGCATTGTCCTAGTGAAGAAAGGATGATGGAGACTATGATTCCCCCACAAGTCGGGATGAGACTCTGGACGAAAAAAAGAGGCCAAAAAAAAGAGAAAAGGCCCAAATAAAAAAACGAGAGAAAAAGAGAGAAGGGACAATGCTACTATCCTTTTACCACACTTGTGCTACAAAGTAGCACCATGATATTCATGATAGAGAGTCTCCTATGTTGTCACCTTCATATACTAGTGGGAATTTTTCATTATAGAACTTGGCTTGCATATTCCAATGATGGGCTTCCTCAAATTGCCCTAGGTCTTCGTGAGTAAGCAAGTTGGATGCACACCCACTTAGTTTCTTTTTGAGCTTTCATATACTTATAGCTCTAGTGCATCCGTTGCATGGCAATCCCTACTCACTCACATTGATATCTATTGATGGGCATCTCCATAGCCCGTTGATACGCCTAGTTGATGTGAGACTATCTTCTCCCTTTTTGTCTTCTCCACAACCACCATTCTATTCCACCTATAGTGCTATGTCCATGGCTCACGATCATGTATTGCGTGAAGATTGAAAAAGTTTGAGAATGTCAAAAGTATGAAACAATTGCTTGGCTTGTCATCGGGGTTGTGCATGATTTAAATGCTTTGTGTGGTGAAGATAGAGCATAGCCAGACTATATGATTTCGTAGGGATAACTCTCTTTGGCCATGTTATTTTGAGAAGACATAATTGCTTAGTTAGTATACTTGAAGTATTATTATTTCTATGTCAATATTGAACTTTTGTCTTGAATCTTTCGGATCTGAATATTCATACCACAATTAAGAAGAATTACATTGAAATTATGCCAAGTAGCATTCCACATCAGAAATTCTGTTTTTATCATTTACGTACTCGAGGACGAGCAGGAATTAAGCTTGGGGATGCTTGATACGTCTCCAACGTATCTATAATTCTTTATTGCTCCATGCTAAATTATCTTCTGTTTTGGACATTATTGGGCTTTATTATCCACTTTTATATAATTTTTGAGACTAACCTACTAACCAGAGGCCCAGCCCGGAATTGTTGTTTTTGCCTATTTTAGGGTTTGAAGAAAAGGAATATCAAACGGAGTCCAAACAGAATGAAACCTTCGGGAACGTGATTTTTGGAACGAACAAGATCCAGGAGACTTGGACCCTACGTCAAGCAACCAACAAGGAGGCCACGAGGTAGGGGGTGCCCCCCCCTGAGGCGCGCCCTCCACCCTCGTGGGCCCCCTGTTGCTCCACCGATGTACTCCTTCCTCCTATATATACCTACGTACCCCCAAACGATTAGATACGGAGCCAAAACCCTAATTCCACCGCCGTAACTTTTTGTATCCATGAGATCCCATCTTGGGGCCTGTTCCGGAGCTCCACCGAAGGGGGCATCGATCACGGAGGGCTTCTACATCAACACCATAGCCTCTCCGATGAAGTGTGAGTAGTTTACCTCAGACCTTCGGGTCCATAGTTATTAGATAGATGGCTTCTTCTCTCTTTTTGGATCTCAATACAAAGTTCTCCCCCTCTCTCCTGGAGATCTATTCGATGTAATCTTCTTTTTGCGGTGTGTTTGCTGAGACCGACGAATTGTGGGTTTATGATCAAGTTTATCTATGAACAATATTTGAATCTTCTCTGAATTCTTTTATGTATGATTGATTATCTTTGCAAGTCTCTTCGAATTATCAGTTTGGTTTGGCCTACTAGATTGATCTTTCTTGCAATGGGAGAAGTGCTTAGCTTTGGGTTCAATCTTGCGGTGTCCTTTCCTAGTGACAGTAGGGGCAGCAAGGCACGTATTGTATTGTTGCCATCGAGGATAACAAGATGGGGTTTTCATCATATTCCATGAGTTTACCCCTCTACATCATGTCATCTTGCTTAAGGCGTTACTCTGTTCTGTTGAACTTAATACTCTAGATGCATGCTGGATAGCGGTCGATGTGTGGAGTAATGGTAGTAGATGCAGGCAGGAGTCGGTCTACTTGTCTCGGACGTGATGCCTATATACATGATCATACCTAGTGAGGGAGTCCTGGATTAGGGGGTGTCCGGATAGCCGGACTATACCTTCGGCCGGACTCCTGGACTATGAAGATACAAGATTGAAGACTTCGTCCCGTGCCCGGAAGGGACTTTCCTTGGCGTGGAGGGCAAGCTTGGCGATACGGATATGTAGATCTCCTACCATTGTAACCGACTTTGTGTAACCCTAACCCTCTCCGGTGTCTATATAAACCGGAGGGTTTTAGTCCGTAGGACTACATACAGAACAACAATCATACCATAGGCTAGCTTCTAGGGTTTAGCCTCTCCGATCTCGTGGTAGATCTACTCTTGTACTACCCATATCATCAATATTAATCAAGCAGGACGTAGGGTTTTACCTCCATCAAGAGGGCCCGAACCTGGGTAAAACTTCGTGTCCCTTGCCTCCTGTTACCATCCGGCCTAGACACACAGTTCGGGACCCCCTACCCGAGATCCGCCGGTTTTGACACCGACATTGGTGCTTTCATTGAGAGTTCCTCTGTGTCATCGCCGTTAGGATTGATGGCTCCTACGATCATCAATAGCAATGCAGTCCAGGGTGAGACCTTCCTCCCCGGACAGATCTTCGTCTTCAGCGGCTTCGCACTGCGGGCCAATTCACTTGGCCATCTGGAGCAGATCGAAAGCTATGCCCCTGGCCATCATGTCAGATTTGGAAGTTTAAACTACACGGCTGACATCCGCGGGGACTTGATCTTCGACGGATTCGAGCCACTGCCGAGCGCGCCGCACTGTCACGACGAGCATGATCTAGCTTTGCCACCGAACAATGCCCTGGAGGCCGCAACCGCATTGGCTTTGACCCTTAATTCGGAGCCAACTGCGTCGATCGAGGATGGGTGGTTGGACGCCGCCTCGGGGGCTGCGATCCCAACGACGATCGAGCCAAACACCAGCCCCGCACTCCGTGAGACTCGTGACTCCAAGGAGCCAGACAACTCTCCGGACTCCGAACCCTCCGCGTCCCTACCAATCGAATCCGATTGGGCGCCGATCATGGAGTTTACTGCCGCGGACATCTTTCAGCACTCGCCTTTCGGCGATATTCTGAAGACACTAAAGTCTCTCTCTTTATCAGGAGAGCGCTGGCCGGACCACGGTCAGCAAGGTTGGGATACGGATGATGAAGAAATTCAAAGCCCACCCACCACCCACTTTGTAGCCACTGTCGATGATTTAACTGACATGCTCGACTTCGACTCCAAAGACATCGACGGTATGGACGCCGATGCAGGAGACGATGAAGAACCAGCGCCTATTGGGCCCTGGAAAGCCACCTCGTCATATGACATATACATAGTGGACACCCCAAAAGAAGGAGATGGCGATGGAACAGCGGAGGATGACCCCTCCAAAAAACAGCCTAAGCACCGGCGTCAACGGCGCCGCTCAAAATCCTGCCAAAGCAAATATGGTGATTCCAGCACGAGAGATAATAATACTCCTGAGAGTGCCGAAGAAAACCCCCTCCAGCAAGATTCAGCACAGGAGGACGGAGAAACCAGCCCTCATGAGAGAGCGGCAGACAGAGAGGTCGAGGACGATAATCATATGCGTCCCTCCGAAGACGAGGCAAGCCTCGACGACGACGAATTCGTCGTGCCAGAGGATCCTGTCGAGCAAGAGTGTTTTCAACGCAGGCTTATGGCCATGGCAAGAAGCCTCAAGAAAAAACAGCAACAACTTAGAGCTGATCAAGATTTGCTAGTCGACATATGGACTGAAGTCCTTGTGGCCGAAGAGCATAAACTCGAACACCCCTCCAAGAGCTACCCAAAGCACAGGTTGCTACCCCGATTAGAGGACGAAGCACTTAAACCTACATCACCAGTACTCTATACGGCCGATCGGCCACCTCGTGGCCGTGACAGAGAGGCCTCTCGGCCCTCCACTCAAGCCGCACCTCGTACCAAGGCACGGGAAAATGCGCCTGACCTGCGAGATATGTTGGAGGACAAGGCAAGGCAAACAAGATCGATCTACGGATTGCGTGGGCGCCCCACGACTCGAGATGGTAACCGTCACGCCGGACACAAATCCGGTAGGGCCGAACATAATAGACAAAGCTCATTGGAGCTACGTCGTGATATAGCCCAGTACAGAGGCGCTGCACACCCACTATGCTTCACAGACGAAGTAATGGATCATCAAATCCCCGAGGGTTTCAAACCCGTAAACATTGAATCATATGATGGCACAACAAATCCTGCGGTATGGATCGAGGATTATCTCCTTCATATCCGCGGTGATGATCTCCATGCCATCAAATACCTCCCACTCAAGCTTAAAGGACCAGCTCGGCATTGGCTTAACAGCTTGCCAGCAGGATCAATCAGTTGTTGGGAGGACCTGGAAGCCGCATTCCTCAACAATTTCCAGGGCACTTATGTGCGACCACCAGACGCCAATGACCTAAGCCAGGTAATTCAGCAGCCAGATGAATCGGCCAGGCAATTCTGGACACGGTTCCTAACAAAGAAAAATCAAATAGTCGACTGTCCGGACACAGAGGCCCTAGCAGCCTTCAAGCACAATATCCGTGACGAGTGGCTTGCCCGGCACCTTGGACAGGAAAAGCCGAAATCTATGGCAGCACTCACGACACTCATGACCCGCTTTTGCGCGAGAAAAGACAGCTGGCTTGCTCGTAGTAACAATATGACCAAGAACCCTGGTAATTCGGATACCAGGGACAGTAGTGGCAGGTCGCGTCGCAACAAGCAGAAGCGCCGCATTAATGGCGACAATGCTGAGGATACGGCAGTTAATGCCGGATTCAGAGGCTATAAATCCGGTCAGCGGAAAAAGCCATTCAAAAGAAATCCTAGGGGGCCGTCCAGTTTGGACCGAATACTCGACCGCTTGTGATAGATACATGGCACCCCCAAAAAGCCGGCCAATCACACCAACAGGGATTGTTGGGTGTTCAAGTAGGCAGGCAAGCTAAATGCCGAAAATACCGACAAGGGGCTGCATAGCGATGACAACGAAGAGCCCCGGCCGCCGAACAACAGTGGATAGAAGGGTTTTCCCCCACAAGTGTGGACGGTGAACATGATATACGCAACCCACATCCCCAAGAGGGAGCGGAAGCGCGTGTTAAGGGACATATACGCGGTAGAGCCAGTCGCCCCAAAGTTCAACCCATGGTCCTCCTGCCCGATCACCTTTGATTGAAGGGACCATCCCACTAGCACCCGTCATGGTGGATTCGCCGCATTGGTTCTAGACCCAATTATTGATGGATTTCATCTCACTAGAGTCCTTATGGACGGCGGCAGCAGCCTGAACCTGCTTTACCAGGATATAGTGTGGAAAATGGGCATAGATCCCTCGAGGATTAAGCCCACCAAAACGACCTTTAAAGGCGTAATACCAGGTGTAGAGGCCAACTGTACAGGCTCAGTCACACTTGAAGTGGTCTTCGGATCTCTGGATAATTTCCGAAGTGAGGAGTTAATCTTCGACATAGTCCCATTCCGCAGTGGCTATCACGCACTGCTCGGGCGAACCACATTCGCCAAGTTCAACGCGGTACCTCACTACGCATACCTTAAGCTCAAGATGTCAGGCCCTCGAGGAGTAATTATAGTCAATGGAAACACCGAACGCTCCCTCCGAACGGAGGAGCACACGGTGGCCCTTGTAGCAGTAAGTACAAAGCAGCCTCTCCAGGCAGTTCTCCAGTCCGGCCATTAAACATCCGGACACCGTCAAGCGCGCCCGGAGTAACCTACAACAAGACCGCCTGGCACGTTCCGAGCAGGCGTAGCAATGCGGCCCCAACCCCAGCCCTCGCAAAAATGCGACGCCAGTGCTTTGCGTACGTCACTACACTCTAGAAATACCATGGGTACAGGGGGAAGGGCACCATCACGGCACGTCCGAAACACGGCTTAAACTGCACCACGGGCTGCCGATTTTTTAATTTTCTCTTACTTTCAGGACTTCATTCTTTGGAAGGCCTGTTCGGCAGTTCAATTGCCGCACAAACGATGCAAGAACCAGGGAAGCAGACAAGCCATGCCGCATTACGGAACTCCCAGGTGGTCTCTATCACGAGCAGTATACCTGTTTCGCATACCATTCCGCAGCCTGCCCCTGGAATGGACATGTTAAATAGTCCAACATTTTCTTATCGCATTATTTGTATCATTCTGCTTTGATCGCGGTCCTTTTTAATAAACAATGCATAGCTTTTGTCTATTTTTGCATTACCATTTTTTTTACAAATATATGTTCCTTAACGACATGTTGCACCTGTACACTTTGGTACGGCCGAAATACGCCAGGGGCTTTAGTACCCCTCAACATGGTGTGAGAAGTCCAAACACTTTAACAAGTGCGGCACCCCAAACTTATAGCATTATATGCATCGGCTTCGAATCATGTCTTGGGTCAATAGTTGGGTTTGCCCGGCTCCTATGTTTTGGTGCCTTACGTTCCGCTATATCGGCTAAGGTAGCACTAGGAGAACTACTGCGATTGTGCCCCAGTTGAGCTGGGTCGAGCACCTCAGTAGAGAAAGCTAAAACTGGCTGTCATGATGAAGCGAGAGCTGGTCGCTGTTCGAGAGGTTTTTCGAGTCCCTAAAGACTTATGCCGCTTAGAGCGAGGAGCCGGCTCTGTCCGGCCAAGGCATGGATAGCGCCCCGAACTCGGTCTTCCGAATACCAGGGGCTTCGCCGAAATTTAAAATTATAGAATTCTATGGCTAAGTGAGAGTGTTCACGCATTATAGTCCGATTGCCTTGTTCATTGTGCTGAGAGCCTCCCTCGAAGGACCCAAACATGGGAAAAAGAGCGCTCAGGTTTATTCCTGAACACCCCAGCACTAGCGGCACGGGGGCAGAAGCCGACGACTCGCCATCTCTCAGAATTGATAAACAACCGCACATAAGGTAATATTTTAAATTCCAACAGCATTGCTTAGCGCATATGAACAAGTTTTCAGCGCACAGGACAAAACGAGCGAGTTTTACTCAAAAATTACATCCCTGGAACATTCATCCGCCATAAGGCAGGCACCCTTCAGAACATCCTTATAATAATTCTCGGGCTTGCGATGCTCTTTCCCCGACGGTGGCCCGTCCTTCACAAGCTTCTCAGCATCCAGCTTGCCCAGTGCACCTTAGCACGGGCAAGGGCCCTACGGGCACCTTCAATGCAGACGGAGCGCTTGATGACTTCGAGCCTTGGACAGGCCCCCACCAGCCGCCGCACCAGCCCGAAATAGCTCCCAGGTAGAGCCTCTCCAGGCCACAGCCGAACTATGAGGCCCTTCATGGCCTATCCGGCCGCCTTGTGGAGCTCGACCAGTTGCTTCAGCTGGTCGCTCAGGGGCACGGGGTGTCCGGCCTCAGCATACTGAGACCAGAACACCTTCTCTGTCGAGCTGCCCTCCTCGGCTCGATAGAATGCGGTGGCATCAGACACGCTACGGGGAAGATCTGTGAAGGCTCCTCGAGAACTCCGGATTTGGGTAAGTAACAAGTAACTCACGTTTACATGTTTCCTTTGCATAAAGAATGCCTTACCCGCCGCTATCTTCTTCACCGCATCCAACTCCTGGAGGGTCTTCTGGGATTCGGCCTTGGCATCTTTAATAGCCACCGCGAGCTCGGACGCTCGCGTCTTTGAGTCAAGCTCCAAACTATCATGTTTTTTCATGAGAGCCTGGAGCTCTTGCCGCACCTTGCCAACCTGGGCCTCGTACTTCTCCCGCTCGGTGCGCTCCGTGGCCGCCCTCTTCTCGGCCTCGACCAGCGCTTGCTTAAGGGTCACCACCTCAGACATGGCCCCTACAATAGCCACGATAATCCTGTCATTTTTTGCATTTGCACCTTTTTTATATATATTTAAACAAGGTATTTCTTGCCTTCCTTCTCCTCGAGCTGCTTCTTGGCACGCCCGAGCTCTTGCTCGGACTGCTCGAGGTTCTGCTTTAGCGTGTCCACTTCCGCAGTCAATACGGCGGATGCCAGCAGAGAAGCCTACATACGCATATTGACTCCTTTTTGTTAGACTCCTGCGAATTTTATTTGATCCTCTATTCGGCTTTTCTTCCCGAACGCCAAACAGAGCATCAGGGGCTACTGTCTATGCCGTAATATTATTTACACATTCTTTACTTACCTCAAAGCCTGTTAAAAGGCTAGTACAAGCTTCAGTCAGTCCGCTCTTGGCGGACTAAACCTTCTGGACCACCGCACTCATAATGGTGCGGTGCTCCTCGTCGATGGAGGCGCCTTTGAGCACCTCCAACGGATTGTCCGGCGCCTCCGGTTGGACGGGGGTCACCGGCACGGTGGGCTTGCTCCTCTTGGAAGGAGGTCTCCCGCCGGACTCTGGAACCTTTGAAGGTTCCGGAGCGGTGTCCGGCCTAGATCCGGACTTGGAGCACTGGGGGGTTTTACCCCCTTTACTCCTGGAGTCCGGGAGGTCACCTTGCGGCGCCTCCAGGACCACCTCCTCCCGGCTTGGAACCTGTTGAGACAACACCTCGGCATCGTCCGTAGGGCGGGGGGAGGAAGCCGTCGGAAGCGAATTCACATCCGATGAGTCCAGTGAACCGCTCGACGATGCGTCGAGCCGGTCTTTGGGTGGGCTGCATAATCATATTCGACATAAGGGAAAGCTGTGCAATAAAGGAATACTATGAATTACTCTGGTATCCGGATACTTATGATTTCGCCAGGGGCTTGGCCCTGAGCGGCCACTCTTCTCTGCCGTCGTCGGCGTCGGTGGAGTAGTCTGGGGGAAGGGTTCTTCCCTTCTTGGACCCTTTGGCCTCCCAGTGAGGGCGGCCTTCCTTTTCTTCTATCCTCCCGCTGGGGGGGAGAGGTCTCTTCTTCCTCCTCGTCTTCACGGGAGGAATGCGCCTTGGAGTCGTCGGATGATGAACCCGACACCTCCTGGCGCCGGACACTCTTTCGAGTCCCCGTGGCCTTCTTCGTGGCCTTCTTCTCCGGCACCACATGGGGTGCCGGAACCAACAGCTTCGCCAAGCGGGCATCGGCTGGGTCTTCGGGCAAAGGAGCCGGACAGTCGATCTGTCCGGACTTCGCCTGCCAAACCTGTCAAAGGTAAGGGAGCTTAGATCCCGCATAGAGTTAAACTATGAAAAACTAATACCCTGTAAAAGGTACAAACAACTTACCACGCTAGCGTGACGCTGCGCGCTGAATCCGCGATCCTCGGTAGCGGATGCGGGAGCCTCGGCGCCCTTGAAAAGCACCTTCCAGGCATCTTCGTACATCGTGTCGAAGAGCCTGCTCAGAGTTCGGTGTTGCGCCGGGTTGAACTCCCATAGATTGAAGGCCCGTTGTTGATACAGGAGGATCAGGCGGATGAGCATAACCTGGACTACGTTGACAAGCTTGAGCTGCTTGTCCACCAGGGTTTGGATGCATGTTTGCAGTTACTACGAGAATTTGATACGTTGCCGACAGCCCATGACCGTCGGCATAGGGCCAAAAGCCGTCGACAAAGTGCTATGCCGACGGCCCCCGTCGGCATATCCCCATCGGAAACTCGTACGTCGGCGTACCTCAGGTCGGCCGTCGGCATACAAAAACCGTCGGCATAGTGAGCTAAGCCGACGGGGGCCGTACCACCATCGGCATACATACCTCGTCGGCAACATTTTCCACCTGACGGACGTTGACGGCGCCACCTGCACGTGGCAGCTTCTGGGCGACCGTGGCCTGGCGATACGCCGACGGTTGGGCTGTCGGCATAGCTTGTGGGGCTATGCCGACGGCCCAACCGTTGGCGTAGCTCACGCCAGGCTTCCGAGAAATAGCCACGTGTTGCCCGCTGGTAACACGCCGGGGGCTATGGTTATGCACGATTTTCTTTTTCTTTTTTTGTTACATTTAAATTCAAATAACAACATATATATATCATCATCATCACAACAGAAAAGAGAAGATAATTATCACAAGTTCATCATCATCGCAAGTCCAACATGATAAACATCCTCACAAGTCCAACATAAAAGTATCATCATCGCAAGGCCCACATGATAAACATAATAGCAAGTCCAACATAGAAGCATCATCATCGCAAGTCCAACATAGAAGCATCATCATCGCAAGTCCAACATGATCACAATAAAAGGCTTAAGCGGCATCACTTCCACTGCCAAAGCCGAGGCTGCCAAAGCCGAGGTCGTCACCACTACCGCTAGCGCTAGTGCCACCGCCACTGCCGCCGCCAAGCCAGACCGGAGTGACTGGGCTCCGTGACTCAGGAGTGGAACCATCAGTAGCACCACCACTGGTTACCTGCATGTTTGGAAAGAGATGGTAAGGCAATATATGATTGTATTGAATAAACGAGAAGTTGTGGTTGAATAGGTTGGTGATGTACTAACCGGAGTGACATTGTAGTGGTCTGCCAGAAATTGTTCAAACGTAGGCACCACTGGTTGTGGTCCAGGAGGTGGTGGTGGTGGTTCCATTGTAGGAATCTGCCCGGTTGCCATAGACGCAAACATAAGCTGCGTCATGCGACTGTTATGCTCCATGACTGCTGCAACTCTCTGGTTCCAGTCGTAGAGCTGCTAACATTGGAACTCCATGTAGGCCTACAATATGCCATGATGCAACTCATAATACATAACAAAGCGGAAAATAAAAGTAGAAAGAAAGAAGATAAGAGGGAAAATACTTACAGAGTTGCCCTGGGCTAGGATGGCCTGTGCAGTGGACATGCTCAGGCGCGGGCGCGGGCTCGGCCTCGGGTTGGTAGCTCGGATCCGTCTGTAGGAGATAGAAGGGGTGATCACCGAATCCAAAACCGCTGACCGACCATGACTCCTCGGCCCCATGCTCACCACCGCCCTCTCGTCGGAATCCACAGACATGGGGTCTTCTTTGTCAGGAATCCACTTCTTAAACTCCTTCTTGTAGGACTCCAGGTTCTCCCTGGACTTGCCATAGTACTCACTCTCGTCATCCTTGCGATTAGGCCGCACACGGGCGAGCCTCTAGGACTCGATGTCTGAGAGCGGCCGCTTCAATTTCTCCTCCTGCACTGCCAAACAAAGGTTAGTCATACATAAGAACATACGGCAAATAGAAGATCAAGAATGTTTCATGTACATAGATATACCTGAATTTTCTTGGTGTGCCAGTGGTTTCGGTTTCCTTGACCGTGTGTTCTGTCACGTCCTCGATTAGCCTTGTTTATGCTGCTCTTGGCAGCAAACTCTGTGTCCGCGCCGACCCACATATCCACCAATCCCGCCCATCCCTCGGGGTGGTGATAGCAGCAATCAGGAGCCACCTACATAATGAAGCATAATGGCATGTGAACACGAAACAATGAAATTTACCACAAACGTCGGAATGAAAAGTCTGTTATGCTTACCAACATGTACTGCAATCCATTGAAAAACAATCATAGTGCTAATGCCATCCATTGATCAGTATTTTGCAAACTATCCACCTGCAAACAACATTTTGCAAACTATCCACCTGCATGTGGGACAAAATTTGAATGCTAATTTCTCTGTTTGCAAGCTCTACTAAAACACATAATATACCACACACAATCACATTTGCATCATTTTCAACAAGAGGTCATCACTAACTCGATCACAAATCGAACAGGAACACAACAACAATCATAGGGAGGTACAAAACTAAGAAAAAAGAAAAAAATCCTCACTTTTAGAGAGGGCCGGCTGGTCGGGGTGGGGACGGGGCGAGCTGCTGCTCAAGTTGGGGAAGGGGCGTCGTACCAGCAACAGAGGAGGGCCGTGGAGGGGGCGCTGGACCTCG